>NW_025725928.1:4198962-4508255 GCF_021461395.2 Schistocerca americana | reverse complement strand
ATATTACATCGGAATTAAATACAAAAGGCACAATGCCGACTTAAGTACAAGAAGACTGACCGATCTTACTGTCTATGTTTAGAACCATTCCTGTGACACTAGTTATGGATTCCGATGCTTCACTTCAGGTTTACTGTATCCCTCTGACCTTCTTATTGACGATGAGACACAGTAATTGCATCGGAATTAAATACAAAAGGCACAATGCCGACTTAAGTACAAGAAGACTGACTCTTCTTACTGACTGTTTTGAACCATTCCTGTGACACTTGTTATAGATTACAATGATTCACTTCAGGTTTACTGTATCCCTTGGACCTTCTTATTGACGATGAAACACAGAAATTGCATCGGAATTAAATAGAAACGGCACAATGCCGACTTAAGTACAAGAAGACTGACTCTTCTTACTGACTATGATTGGAACCATTCCTGTGACACTAGTTATAGATTCCGATGCCTCACTTCAGGTTTACTGTATCCCTCTGACCTTCTTATTGACGATGAAATACAGATATTGCATCGGAATTAAATACAAAATGCACAATGCCGACTTAAGTACAAGAGGACTGACTCTTCTTACTGACTGTTTTGAACCATTCCTGTGACACTAGTTATAGATTCCGATGATTAACTACAGGTTTACTGTATCCCTCTGACCTTCTTATTGACGATGAAACATAGAAATTGCATCGGAATTAAATACAAAAGGCACAATGCCAACATAAGTACAAGAAGACTGACTCTTCTTACTGACTATGTTTTGAACCATTCCTGTGTCACTAGTTATAGATTCCGATGCTTCACTTCAGGTTTACTGTATCCCTTGGCCCTACTTATTGACGATGATACACAGAAAATGCATCGGAATTAAATACAAAAGGCACAATGCCGACTTAAGTACAAGAAGATTGACTCTTCTTACTGACTGTTTCGAACCATTCCTGTGACACTAGTTATAGATTCCGATGCTTCACTTCAGGTTTACTCTACCCCTCTGACCTTCTTATTGACGATGAAGCACAGAAATTGCATCGGAATTAAATACAAAAGGCACAATGCCGACTTAAGTACAAGAAGACTGACTCTTCTTACTGTCTATGATTTGAACCATTCCTGTGACACTAGTTATAGATTCCGATGCTTCATTTCAGGTTTACTGTATCCCTTGCAACTTCTTATTGACGATGAAACACAGATATTGCATCGGAATTAAATACAAAAGGCACAATGCCGAGTTAAGTACAAGAAGACTGACCCTTCTTACTGTCTATGTTTAGAACCATTCCTGTGACACTTGTTATAGATTCCGATGCTTCACTTCAGGTTTACTGTATCCCTCTGACCTTCTTATTGACGATGAAACACAGAAAATGCATCGGAATCAAATACAAAAGGCACAATGCCGACTTAAGTAGAAGAAGACTGACTCTTCGTACTGACTATGTTTTGAACCATTCCTGTGACACTAGTTATAGATTACGATGATTCACTTCAGGTTTACTGTATCCCTTGGACCTTCTTATTGACGATGAAACACAGAAATTGCATCGGAATTAAATACAAAAGGCACAATGACGACTTAAGTACAAGAAGACTGACTCTTCTTACTGACTATGATTTGAACCATTCCTGTGACGCTAGTTACAGATTACGATGCTTCACTTCAGGTTTACTGTATCCCTTGGACCTTCTTATTGACGATGAAACACAGATATTGCATCGGAATTAAATACATAAGGCGCAATGCCGACTTAAGTACACGAAGACTGACTCTTCCTACTGTCTATGTTTTGAACCATTCCCGTGACAGTAGTTACAGATTCCGATGCTTCACTTCAGGTTTACTGTATCCCTCTGACCTTCTTTTTGACGATGAAACACAGAAATTGCATCGGTATTGAATACAAAAGGCACAATGCCGACTTAAGTACAAGAAGACTCACTCTTCCTACTGTCTATGTTTTGAACGATTCCTGTGACATTAGTTATTGATTCCGATGCTTCACTTCAGGTTTACTGTATGCTTTGGACCTTCTAATTGGCGACGAAATGCATAAATAGCTTCGGAATTAAATACAAAAGGCACACTGCCGACTTAAGTACAAGAAGACTGACTCTTCTTACTGGCTGTTTTGAACCATTCCTGTGACACTTGTTACAGATTCCGATACTTCACTTCAGGTTTACTGCATCCCTCTGACCTTCTTTTTGACGATGAAACACAGAAATTGCATCGGAATTAAATAGAAAAGGCACAATGCCGACTTAAGTACAAGAAGACTGACTCTTCTTACTGACTATGTTTGGAACAAATCCTGTGACACTAGTTATAGATTCCGATGCCTCACTTCAGGTTTACTGTATCCCTCTGACCTTCTTATTGACGATGAAACACAGAAATTGCATCGGAATTAAATAGAAAAGGCACAATGCCGACTTAAGTACAAGAAGACTGACTCTTCTTGCTGTCTATGTTTTGAACCATTCCTGTGTCACTAGTTATAGATTCCGATGCTTCACTTCAGGTTTACTGTATCCCTTGGACCCTCTTATTGACGATGAAACACAGAAATTGAATCGGAATTAAATACAAAAGGCACAATGCCGACTTAAGTACAAGAAGACTGACTCTTCTTTCTGTCTATGTTTTGATCCATTCCTGTGACGCTAGTTACAGATTCCGATGCTTCACTTCAGGGTTGCTGTATCCCTCTGACATTCTTATTGACGATGAAACACTGAAATTGCATCGGAATTAAATAGAAAAGGCACAATGCCGACTTAAGTACAAGAAGACTGACTCTTCTTACTGACTGTTTTGAACCATTCCTGTGACACTTGTTATAGATTCCAACGCTTCACTTTAGGTTTACTGTATCCCTCTGACCTTCTTATTGACGATGAAACACAGAAATTGCATCGGAACTAAATACAAAATGCACAATGACAACTTAAGTAGAAGAAGACTAACTCTTCGTACTGACTTTGATTTGAACCATTCCTGTGCACAAGTAATAGATTCCGATGCTTCACTTCAGGTTTACTGTATCCCGTGGACCTTCTTATTGACGATGAAACACAGAAAATGCATCAGAATTAAATAAAAAAGGCACAATGCCGACTTAAGTACAAGAAGACTGACCCTTCTTACTGTCTATGTTTAGAACCATTCCTGTGACACTAGTTATAGATTCCGATGCTTCATTTCAGGTTTACTGTCTCCCTCTGACCTTCTTATTGACGATGAAACACAGAAATTGCATCGGAATTAAATACAAAAGGCACAATGACGACTTAAGTACAAGAAGACCAACTCTTCGTACTGACTTTGATTTGAACCATTCCTGTGACGCTAGTTACAGATTCCGATGCATCACTTCAGGTTTACTGTATCCCTTGGACCTTCTTATTGACGATGAAACACAGATATTGCATCAGAATTAAATACAAAAGGCACAATGCCGCCTTAAGCACAAGAAGACTGACTCTTCCTACTGTCTATGTTCTGAACCATTCCTGTGACAGTAGTTACAGATTCCCATGCTTCACTTCAGGTTTACTGTATCCCTCTGACCTTCTTTTTGACGATGAAACACAGAAATTGCATCGGTATTAAATACAAAAGGCACAATGCCGACTTAAGTACAAGAAGACTGACTCTTCGTATTGACTGTGTTTTGAACCATTCCTGTGACACTAGTTATAGATTACGATGATTCACTTAAGGATTACTGTATCCCTTGGCCCTTCTTATTGACGATGAAACACAGAAATGGCATCGGAATTAAATAGAAAAGGCACAATGCCGACTTAAGTACAAGAAGACTGACTCTTCTTACTGACTATGTTTGGAACCCTTCCTGTGACACTAGTTATAGATTCCGATGCCTCACTTTAGGTTTACTGTATCCCTCTGACCTTCTTATTGACGATGAAACACAGAAATTCCATCGGAATTAAATGGAAAAGGCACAATGCCGACTTAAGTACAAGAAGACTGACTCTTCTTGCTGTCTATGTTTTGAACCATTCCCGTGACACTGGTTATAGATTCCGAAGCTTCACTTCAGGTTTACTGTATCCCTTGGACCTTCTTATTGACGATGAAACACAGAAATTGCATCGGAATTAAGTACAAAAGGCACAATGCCGACTTAAGTACAAGAAGACTGACTCTTCCTACTGTCTATGATTTGAACCATTCCCGTGACACTAGTTATAGATTCCGATGCTTCACTTCAGGTTTACAGTATCCCTTTTACCTTTTTGTTGACGATAAAACACAGATACTGCATCTTAATTAAACACAAAACGCACAATGCCGACTTAAGTACAAGAGGACTGACTCTTCCTACTGTCTATGTTTTGAACCATTCCTGTGACACTAGTTACAGATTCCGATGCTTCACTTCAGGTTAACTGTATCCCTCTGACCTTCTTTTTGACGATGAAACACAGAAATTGCATCGTAATTAAATACAAAGGGCTCAATGCCGACTTAAGTACAAGAATACTGACTCTTCCTACTGTCTATGTTTTGAACGATTCCTGTGACATTAGTTATTGTTTCCGATGCTTCACTTCAGGTTTGCTGTATCCTTTGGACCTTGTAATTGGCGACGAAATGCAGAAATAGCTTCGGAATGAAAAACAAAAGGCACAATGCCGACTTAAGTACAAGACGACTGACTCTTCTTACGGACTGTTTTGATCCATTCCTGTGACACTTGTTATAGATTCCGATGCTTCACTTCCGGTTTACTGTATCCCTCTGACCTTCTTTTTGACGATGAAACACAGAAATTGCACCGGAATTAAATACAAAAGGCACAATGCCGACATAAGTACAAGAAGACTGACTCTTCTTACTGTCTATGCTTTGAACCATTCCTGTGACACTAGTTATAGATTCCGATGCTTCACTTCAGGTTTACTGTATCCCTTGCACCTTCGTATTGACGATGAAACATAGATTTTACATCGGAATTAAATACAAAACTCACAATGCCGACTTAAGTACAAGAAGACTGTCCGATCTTACTGTCTATGTTTAGAAACATTCCTGTGACACAAGTTATAGATTCCGATGCTACACTTCGGGTTTACTGTATCCCTCTCACCTTCTTATTGACGATGAGACACAGAAATTGCATCGGAATTAAATACAAAAGGCACAATGCCGACTTAAGTACAAGAAGACTGACTCTTCTTACTGACTATGTTTGGAACCATTCCTGTGACACTAGTTATAGATTCCGATTCCTCACTTCAGGTTTACTGTATCCCTCTGACCTTCTTATTGACGATGAAACACAGATATTGCATCGGAATTAAATAGAAAAGACACAATGCCGACTAAAGTACAACAAGACTGACTCTTCTTACTGACTATGTTTTGAACCATTCCTGTGACACTAGTTATAGATTCCGATGCTTCACTTCAGGTTTACTGTATCCCTCTGACCTTCTTATTGACGATGAAACACGGATATTGCATCGGAATTAAATACAAAAGGCACAATGCCGACTTAAGTACAAGAAGACTGACTCTTCCAACTGTCTATGTTTTGAACCATTCCTGTGACACTATTTACAGATTCCGATGCTTCTTTTCAGCTTTACTGTATCCCTCTGACCTTCTTTTTGACGATGAAACACAGAAATTGCATCGGAATCAGATACAAGAGGCACAATGCCGACTTAAGTACAAGAAGACTGACTCTTCCTACTGTCTATGCTTTGAACGATTACTGTGACATTAGTTATTGATTCCGATGCTTCACTTAACGTTTACTGTATCCTTTGGACATTCTAATTGGCGACGAAATGCAGAAATAGCGTCGGAATTAAATACAAAAGGCACAATGCCGACTTAAGTACAAGAAGACTGTTTCTTCTTACTGACTGTTTTGAACTATTCCTGTGACACTTGTTATAGATTACGATGATTCACTTCAGGTTTACTGTATCCCTTGGACCTTCTTATTGACGATGAAACACAGAAATTGCATCGGAATTAAATAGAAACGGCACAATGCCGACTTAAGTACGAGAAGACTGACTCTTCTTACTGACTATGTTTGGAACCATTCCTGTGACACTAGTTATAGATTCCGATGCCTCACTTTAGGTTTACTGTATCCCTCTGACCTTATTATTGACGATGAAACACAGATATTGCATCGGAATTAAATACACAATTGCACAATGCCGACATAAGTACAAGAGCACTGACTCTTCTTACTGACTGTTTTGAACCATTCCTGTGACACTAGTTATAAATTCCGATGATTCACATCAGGTTTACTGTATCCCTCTGACCTTCTTATTGACGATGTAACACAGAAATTGCATCGGAATTGAATACAAAAGGCACAATGCCAACATAAGTACAAGAAGACTGACTCTTCTTACTGACTATGTTTTGAACCATTCCTGTGACATTAGTTATAGATTCCGATGCTTCACTTCAGGTTTACTCTATCCCTAGGACCTTCGTATTGACGATGAAACACAGAAATTGCATCGGAACTAAATACAAAAGGCACAATGCCGACTTAAGTACAAGAAGACTGACCCTTCCTAATGTCTATGTTTGAACGATTCCTGTGACATTGGTTATAGATTCCGATGCTTCACTTCAGATTTACTATATCCTTTGGACCTTCTTATTGGCGACGAAATACAGAAATTGCATTGGAATTGAATAGAAAAGGCACATTGCCGACTTTGGTACAAGAAGACTGACTCTTCTTACTGTCTATGTTTTGAACCATTCCTGTGACACTAGTTATAGATTCCGATGCTTCACTTCAGGTTTACTGTATCCCTTGGACCTTCTAATTGACGATGAAACACAGATAATGCATCGGAATTAAATACAAAAGGCACAATGCCGACTTACGTACAAGAAGATTGACTCTTCTTACTGGCTGTTTCGAACCATTCCTGTGCACAAGTAATAGATTCCGATGCTTCACTTCAGGTTTACTGTATCCCTTGGACCTTCTTATTGACGATGAAACACAGAAAATGCATCGGAATTAAATAAAAAAGGCACAATGCCGACTTAAGTACAAGAAACTGACCCTTCTTACTGTCTATGTTTAAAACCTTTCCTGTGACACTAGTTACAGATTCCGATGCTTCATTTAGGGTTTACTGTATCCCTCTGACCTTCTTATTGACGATGAAACACAGAAATTGCATCGGAATTAAATACAAAAGGCACAATGACGACTTAAGTACAAGAAGACTAACTCTTCGTACTGACTTTGATTTGAACCATTCCTGTGACGCTAGTTACAGATTCCGATGCTTCACTTCAGGTTTACTGTATCCCTTGGACCGTCTTATTGACGATGAAACACAGATATTGCATTGGAATTAAATACAAAAGGCACAATGCCGACTTAAGTACAAGAAGACTGACTCTTCCTACTGTCTATGTTTTGAACGATTCGTGTGACATTAGTTATTCATTCCGATGCTTCACTTCAGGATTACTGTATCCTTTGGACCTTCTAATTGCCGACGAAATGCATAAATAGCTTCGGAATTAAATACAAAAGGCACAATGCCGACTTAAGTACAAGAAGACTGACTCTTCTTACTGACTATGTTTGGAACCCTTCCTGTGACACTAGTTATAGATTCCGATGCCTCACTTTAGGCTTACTGTATCCCTCTGACCTTCTTATTGACGATGAAACACAGAAATTCCATCGGAATTAAATAGGAAAGGCACAATGCTGACTTCTGTACAAGAAGACTGACTCTTCTTGCTGTCTATGTTTTGAACCATTCCTGTGACACTAGTTATAGATTCCGAAGCTTCACTTCAGGTTTACTGTATCCCTTGGACCTTCTTATTGACGATGAAACACAGATATTGCATCGGAATTAAGTACAAAAGCAACAAGGCCGACTTAAGTACAAGAAGACTGACTCTTCTTTCTGTCTATGTTTTGAACCATTCCTGTGACGCTAGTTACAGATACCGATGCTTCACTTCACGGTTACTGTACCCCTCTGACATTCTTATTGACGATGAAACACTGAAGTTGCATCGGAATTAAATAGAAAAGGCACAATGCCGACTTAAGTACAAGAAGACTGACTCTTCCTACTGTCTATGATTTGAACCATTCCTGTGACACTAGTTATAGATTCCGATGCTTCACTTCAGGTTTACTGTATCCCTTGGACGTTCTTATTGACGATGAAACACAGAAATTGCATCGGAATTAAATAGAAAAGGCACAATGCCGACTTAAGTACAAGAAGACTGACTCTTCTTACTGACTATGTTTTGAACCATTAATGTGACGCTAGTTACAGATTCCGATGCTTCACTTCAGGTTTACTGTATCCCTTGGACCTTCTTGTTGACGATGAAACACAGATACTGCATCTTAATTAAATACAAAAGGCACAATGCCGACTTAAGTACAAGAGGACTGACTCTTCCTACTGTCTATGTTTTGAACCATTCCTGTGACACTAGTTACAGATTCCGATGCTTCACTTCAGGTTAACTGTATCCCTCTGACCTTCTTTTTGACGATGAAACACAGAAATTGCATCGGAATTAAATACAAATGGCACAATGCCGACTTAAGTACAAGAATACTGACTCTTCCTACTGTCTATGTTTTGAACGATTCCTGTGACATTAGTTATTGATTCCGATGCTTCACTTCAGGTTTGCTGTATCCCTTGGACCTTGTAATTGGCGACGAAATGCAGAAATAGTTTCGGAATGAAAAAGAAAAGGCACAATGCCGACTTAAGTACAAGACGACTGACTCTTCTTACGGACTGTTTTGAACCATTCCTGTGACACTTGTTATAGATTCCGATGCTTCACTTCAGGTTTACTGTATCCCTCTGACCTTCTTTTTGACGATGAAAAACAGAAATTGCATCGGAATTAAATACAAAAGGCACACTGCCGGCTTAAGTACAAGAACACTGACTCATCCTACTGTCTATGTTTTGAACGATTACTGTGACATTAGTTATTGATTCCGATGCTTCACTTCACGTTTACTGTATTCTTTGGACCTTCTAATTGGCGACGAAATGCGGAAATAGCTTCGGAATTAAATACAAAAGGCACAATGCCGACTTAAGTACAAGAAGACTGACTCTTCTTACTGACTGTTTTGAACCATTCCGTTGACACTTGTTATAGATTACGATGATTCACTTTGGGTTTACTGTATCCCTTGGACCTTCTTATTGACGATGAAACACAGAAATTGCATCGGAATTAAATAGAAACGGCACAATGCCGACTTAAGTACAAGAAGACTGACTCTTCTTACTGACTATGTTTGGAACCAATACTGTGACACTAGTTATAGATTCCGATGCCTCACTTCAGGTTTACTGTATCCCTCTGACCTTATTATTAACGATGAAACACAGAAAATGCATCGGAATTAAATACAAAAGGCACAACGCCGACTTAAGTACAAGAAGATTGACTCTTCTTACTGACTGTTTCGAACCATTCCTGTGCACAAGTAATACATTCCGATGCTTCACTTCAGGTTTACTGTATCCCTTGGACCTTCTTATTGACGATGAAACACAGAAAATGCATCGGAATTAAATAAAAAAGGTACAATGCCGACTTAAGTACAAGAAGACTGACCCTTCTTACTGTCTATGTTTAGAACCATTCCTGTGACACTAGTTATAGATTCTGATGCTTCATTTCACGTTTACTGTATCCCTCTGACCTTCTTATTGACGATGAAACACAGAAATTGCATCGGAATTAAATACAAAAGGCACAATGACGACTTAAGTACAAGAAGACTGACTCTTCCTACTGTCTATGTTTTGAACGATTCGTGTGGCATTAGTTATTTATTCCGATGCTTCACTTCAGGATTACTGTATCCTTTGGACCTTCTAATTGCCGACGAAATGCATAAATAGCTTCGGAATTAAATACAAAAGGCACAATGCCGACTTAAGTTCAAGAAGGCTGACTCTTCGTATTGACTATGTTTTGAACCTTTCCTGTGACACTAGTTATAGATTACGATGATTCACTTAAGGATTACTGTATCCCTTGGCCCTTCTTATTGACGATGAAACACAGATATTGCATCGGAATTAAATAGAAAACGCACAATGCCGACTTAAGTACAAGAAGACTGACTCTTCTTACTTACTATGTTTGGAACCCTTCCTGTGACACTAGTTATAGATTCCGATGCCTCACTTTAGGTTTACTGTATCCCTCTGACCTTCTTATTGACGATGAAACACAGAAATTCCATCGGAATTAAATAGAAAAGGCACAATACCGACTTCAGTACAAGAAGACTGACTCTTCTTGCTGTCTATGTTTTGAACCATTCCTGTGACACTAGTTATAGATTCCGAAGCTTCACTTCAGGTTTACTGTATCCCTTGGACCTTCTTATTGACGATGAAACACAGAAATTGCATCGGAATTAAGTACAAAAGGCACAATGCCGACTTAAGTACAAGAAGACTGACTCTTCTTTCTGTCTATGTTTTGAACCATTCCTGTGACGCTAGTTACAGATTCCGATGCTTCACTTCACCGTTACTGTATCCCTCTGACATTCTTATTGACGATGAAACACTGAAATTGCATCGGAATTAAATCGAAAGCGCACAATGCCGCCTTAAGTACAAGAAAACTGACTCTTCCTACTGTCTATGATTTGAACCATTCCTGTGACACTAGTTATAGATTCCGATGCTTCACTTCAGGTTTACTGTATCCCTTGGACGTTCTTATTGACGATGAAACACAGAAATTGCATCGGAATTAAATAGAAAAGGCACAATGCCGACTTAAGTACAAGAAAACTGACTCTTCTTACTGACTATGTTTTGAACCATTAATGTGACGCTAGTTACAGATTCCGATGCTTCACTTCAGGTTTACTGTATCCCTTGGACCTTCTTGTTGACGATGAAACACAGATACTGCATCTTAATTAAATACAAAAGGCACAATGCCGACTTAAGTACAAGAATACTGACTTTTCCTACTGTCTATGTTTTGAACGATTCCTGTGACATTAGTTATTGATTCCGATGCTTCACTTCAGGTTTGCTGTATCCCTTGGACCTTGTAATTGGCGACGAAATGCAGAAATAGCTTCGGAATGAAAAACAAAAGGCACAATGCCGACTTAAGTACAAGACGACTGACTCTTCTTACGGACTGTTTTGAACCATTCCTGTGACACTTGTTATAGATTCCGATGCTTCACTTCAGGTTTACTGTATCCTTTGGACCTTCTTATTGACGATGAAACACAGAAAATGCATCGGAATTAAATACAAAAGGCACAATGCCGACTTACGTACAAGAAGATTGTCTCTTCTTACTGACTGTTTTGAACCATTCCTGTGACACTATTTATTGATTCCGATGCTTCACCTCAGGTTTACTGTATCCCTCTGACCTTCTTATTGACGATGAAACACAGATATTGCATCGGAATTAAATACAAAAGGCACAATGCCGACTTAAGTACAAGAAGACTGACTCTTCTTACTGACTGTTTTGAACCATTCCTGTGACACTTGTTATAGATTCCGATGCTTCACTTCAGGTTTACTGTATCCCTCTGACCTTCTTATTGATGATGAAACACAGAAATTGCATCGGTATGAAATACAAAAGGCACAATGCCGACTTAAGTACAAGAAGACTGACTCTTCTTACTGACTGTTTTGAACCATTCCTGTGACACTTGTTATAGATTCCGATGCTTCACTTCAGGTTTACTGTATCCCTCTGACCTTCTTATTGATGATGAAACACAGATATTGCATCGGAATTAAATAGAAAAGGCACAATGCCGACTTAAATACAAGAAGACTGACTCTTCTTACTGACTATGTTTTGAACCATTCCTGTGACACTAGTTATGGATTCCGATGCTTCACTTCAGGTTTACTGTATCCCTCTGACCTCCTTATTGACGATGAAACACAGAAAGTGCATCGGAATTAAATAGAAAAGGCACAATGCCGACTTAAGTACAAGAAGACTGACTCTTCTTACTGTCTATGTTCTGAACCATTCCTGTGACACTAGTTATAGATTCCGATGCTTCACTTCAGGTTTACTGTATCCCTTGGACCTTCTTATTGACGATGAAACACAGAAATAGCATCGGATTTCAATACAAAAGGCACACTGCCGACTGAAGTACAAGAAGACTGACTCCTCTTTCTGTCTATCTTTTGAACCATTCCTGTGACGCTAGTTACAGATTCCGATCATTCACTTCAGGGTTACTGTATCCCTCTGACATTCTTATTGACGATGATACACTGAAATTGCATCGGAATTAGATAGAAAAGGCACAATGCCGACTTAAGTACAAGAAGACTGACTCTTCCTACTGTCTATGTTTTGAACCATTCCTGTGACACTAGTTATAGATTCCGATGCTTCACTTCAGGTTTACTGTATCCCTTGGACGTTCTTATTGACGATGAAACACAGAAATTGCATCGGAATTAAATACAAAAAGCACAATGCCGACTTAAGTACAAGAGGACTGACTCTTCCTACTGTCTATGTTTTTAACCATTCCTGTGACACTAGTTACAGATTCCGATGCTTCACTTCAGGTTTACGGTTTCCCTCTGACCTTTTTTTTAACGATGAAACACAGAAATTGCATCGGAATTAAATACAAAAGACACAATGCCGACTTAAGTACAAGAAGACTGACTCTTCCTACTGTCTATGTTTTGAACGATTCCTGTGACATTAGTTATTGATTCCGATGCTTCACTTCAGGTTTACTGTATCCTTTGGACCTTCTAACTGGCGACGAAATGCAGAAATAGCTTCGGAATTAAATACAAAAAGCACAACGCCGACTTAAGTACAAGAAGACTGACTCTTCTTACTGTCTGTTTTGAGCCATTCCTGTGACACTTGTTATAGATTCCGATGCTTCACTTCAGGTTTACTGTATCCCTCTAACCTTCTTTTTGACGATGAAACACAGAAATTGCATCGTAATTAGATTCAAAAGGCACATGCCGACTTAAGTACAAGAAGACTGACTCTTCCTACTGTCTATGTTTTGAACGATTCCTGTGACATTAATTATAGATTCCGATGCTTCACTTCAGGTTTACTGTATCCTTTGGACCTTCTTATTGACGATGAAACACATAAAATGCATCGGAATTAAATACAAACGGCACAATGCCGACCTAAGTACAATAAGATTGATTCTTCTTACTGACTGTTTTGAACCATTCCTGTGACACTAGTTATAGATTCCGATGCTTCACTTCAGGTTTACTGTATCCCTCTGACCTTCTTATTGACGATGAAACACAGAAATTGCATCGGAATTAAATATAAAAGGCACAATGCCGACTTAAGTACAAGAAGACTGACTCTTCCTACTGTCTAAGTTTTGAACCATTTCTGTGACACTAGTTGTAGATTCCGATGCTTCACTTCAGATTTACTGTATCCCTCTGACCTTCTTATTGACGATGAAACAGAGAAATTGCATCGGTATTAAATACAAAAGGCACAATGCCAACATAAGTACAAGAAGACTGACTCTTCTTACTGACTATGTTTTGAACCATTCCTGTGACACTACTTATAGATTCCGATGCTACACTTTAGGTTTAGTGTATCCCTTGGACCTTCGTATTGACGATGAAACACAGAAATTGCATCGGAATTAAATACAAAAGGCACAATGCCGACTAAAGTACAAGAAGACTGACTCTTCTTACTAACTATGCTTTGATCCATTCCTGTGACATTAGTTACAGATTCCGATGCTTCACTTCCGGTTTACTCTATCCCTAGGACCTTCTTATTGACGATGAAACACAGAAATTGCATCGGAACTAATTACAAAAGGCACAATGCCGACTTAAGTACAAGAAGACTGACCCTTCCTACTGTCTATGTTTGAACGATTCCTGTGACATTGGTTATAGATTCCGATGCTTCACTTCAGGTTTACTATATCCTTTGGACCTTCTTATTGGCGACGAAATACAGAAATTGCATTGGAATTAAATAGAAAAGGCATATTGCCGACTTAAATACAAGAAGACTGACTCTTCTTACTGTCTATGTTTTGAACCATTCCTGTGACACTAGTTATGGATTCCGATGCTTCACTTCAGGTTTACTGTATCCCTTGGACCTTCTTATTGACGATGATACACAGAAAATGCATCGGAATTAAATAGAAAAGGCACAATGCCGACTTAAGTACAAGAAGATTGACTCTTCTTACTGACTGTTTCGAACCATTCCTGTGACACTAGTTATAGATTCCGATGCTTCACTTCAGGTTTACTCTACCCCTCTGACCTTCTTATTGACGATGAAGCACAGAAATTGCATCGGAATTAAATACAAAAGGCACAATGCCGACTTAAGTACAAGAAGACTGTCCATTCTTACTGTCTATGATTTGATCCATTCCTGTGACACTAGTTATAGATTCCGATGCTTCACTTCAGGTTTACTGTATCCCTTGCAACTTCTTATTGACGATGAAACACAGATATTGCATCGGAATTAAATGCAAAAGGCACAATGCCGACTTAAGTACAAGAAGACTGACCCTTCTTACTGTCTATGTTTAGAACCATTCCTGTGACACTAGTTATAGATTACGATGATTCACTTCAGGTTTACTGTATCCCTTGGACCTTCTTATTGACGATGAAACACAGAAATTGCATCGGAATTAAATACAAAGGGCACAATGATGACTTAAGTACAAGAAGACTGACTCTTCTTACCGACTATGATTTGAACCATTCCTGTGACGCTAGTTACAGATTCCGATGCTTCACTTCGGGTTTACTGTATCCCTTGGACCTTCTTATTGACGATGAAACACAGATATTGCATCGGAATTAAATACAAAAGGCACAATGACGTCTTAAGTACAATAAGACTGACTCTTCCTACTGTCTATGTTTTGAACCATTCCTGTGACAGTAGTTACAGATTCCGATGCTTCACTTCAGGTTTACTGTATCCCTCTGACCTTCTTTTTGACGATGAAACACAGAAATTGCATCGGTATTAAATACAAAAGGCACAATGCCGTCTTAAGTACAAGAAGACTCACTCTTCCTACTGTGTATGTTTTGAACGATTCCTGTGACATTAGTTATTGATTCCGATGCTTCTCTTCAAGTTTACTGTATCCTTTGGACCTTCTAATTGGCGACGAAATGCATAAACAGCTTCGGAATTAAATACAAAAGGCACAATGCCGACTTAAGTACAAGAAGATTGACTCTTCCTACTGTCTATGTTTTGAACCATTCCTGTGACAGTAGTTACAGATTCCGATGCTTCACTTCAGGTTTACTGTATCCCTCTGACCTTCTGTTTGACGATGAAACACAGAAATTGCATCGGAATTAAATACAAAAGGCACAATGCCGACTAAAGTACAAGAAGACTGACTCTTCGTATTGACTATGTTTTAAACCAATCCTGTGACACTAGTTATAGATTACGATGATTCACTTCAGGATTACTGTATCCCTTGGCCCTTCTTATTGACGATGAAACACAGAAATTGCATCGGAATTAAATAGAAAAGGCACAATGGCGACTTATGTACAAGAAGACTGACTCTTCTTACTGACTATGTTTGGAACAATTCCTGTGACACTAGTTATAGATTCCGATGCCTCACTTCAGGTTTACTGTATCCCTCTGACCTTCTTATTGACGATGAAACACAGATATTGCATCGGAATTAAATACAAAAGGCACAATGACGACTTATGTACAAGAAGACTGACTCTTCCTACTGTCTAAGTTTTGAACCATTCCTGTGACACTAGTTATAGATTCCGATACTTCACTTCAGATTTACTGTATCCCTCTGACCTTCTTATTGACGATGAAACAGAGAAATTGCATCGGTATTAAATACAAAAGGCACAATGCCAACATAAGTACAAGAAGACTGACTCTTCTTACTGACTATGCTTTGAACCATTCCTGTGACACTACTTATAGATTCCGATGCTTCACTTTAGGTTTACTGTATCCCTTGGACCATCGTATTGACGATGAAACACAGAAATTGAATCGGAATTAAATACAAAAGGCACAATGCCGACTTAAGTACAAGAAGACTGACTCTTCTTACTAACTATGCTTTGATCCATTCCTGTGACATTAGTTACAGATTCCGATGCTTCACTTCAGGTTTACTCTATCCCTAGGACCTTCTTATTGACGATGAAACACAGAAATTGCATCGGAACTAAATACAAAAGGCACAATGCCGACTTAAGTACAAGAAGACTAACCCTTCCTACTGTCTATGTTTGAACGATTCCTGTGACATTGGTTATAGATTCCGATGCTTCACATCAGGTTTACTATATCCTTTGGACCTTCTTATTGGCGACGAAATACAGAAATTGCATTGGAATTAAATAGAAAAGGCACATTGCCGACTTAAATACAAGAAGACTGACTCTTCTTACTGTCTATGTTTTGAACCATTCCTGTGACACTAGTTATGGATTCCGATGCTTCACTTCAGGTTTACTGTATCCCTTGGACCTTCTTATTGACGAAGATACACAGAAAATGCATCGGAATTAAACAGAAAAGGCACAATGCCGACTTAAGTACAAGAAGATTGACTCTTCTTACTGACTGTTTCGAACCATTCCTGTGACACTAGTTATAGATTCCGATGCTTCACTTCAGGTTTACTCTACCCCTCTGACCTTCTTATTGACGATGAAGCACAGAAATTGCATCGGAATTAAATACAAAAGGCACAATGCCGACTTAAGTACAAGAAGACTGTCTCTTCTTACTGTCTACGATTTGATCCATTCCTGTGACACTAGTTATAGATTCCGATGCTTCACTTCAGGTTTACTGTATCCCTTGCAACTTCTTATTGACGATGAAACACAGATATTGCATCGGAATTAAATGCAAAAGGCACAATGCCGACTTAAGTACAAGAAGACTGACCCTTCTTACTGTCTATGTTTAGAACCATTCCTGTGACACTAGTTATAGATTCCGATGCTTCACTTCAGGTTTACTGTATCCCTCTGACCTTCTTATTGACGATGAAACACAGAAATTGCATCGGAATTAAATACAAATGGCACAATGCCGACTTAACTAGAAGAAGACTGACTCTTCGTACTGTCTATGTTTTGAATTATTCCTGTGACACTAGTTATAGATTACGATGATTCACTTCAGGTTTACTGTATCCCTTGGACCTTCTTATTGACGATGAAACACAGAAATTGCATCGGAATTAAATACAAAGGGCACAATGATGACTTAAGTACAAGAAGACTGACTCTTCTTACCGACTATGATTTGAACCATTCCTGTGACGCTAGTTACAGATTCCGATGCTTCACTTCAGGTTTACTGTATCCCTTGGACCTTCTTATTGACGATGAAACACAGAAATTGCATCGGTATTAAATACAAAAGGCACAATGCCGTCTTAAGTACAAGAAGACTCACTCTTCCTACTGTCATTGTTTTGAACGATTCCTGTGACATTAGTTATTGATTCCGATGCTTCTCTTCAGGTTTACTGTATCCTTTGGACCTTCTAATTGGCGACGAAATGCATAAACAGCTTCGGAATTAAATACAAAAGGCACAATGCCGACTTAAGTACAAGAAGATTGACTCTTCCTACTGTCTATGTTTTGAACCATTCCTGTGACAGTAGTTACAGATTCCGATGCTTCACTTCAGGTTTACTGTATCCCTCTGACCTTCTTTTTGACGATGAAACACAGATATTGCATCGGAATTAAATACAAAAGGCACAATGCCGACTAAAGTACAAGGAGACTGACTCTTCGTATTGACTATGTTTTGAACCAATCCTGTGACACTAGTTATAGATTACGATGATTCACTTCAGGATTACTGTATCCCTTGGCCCTTCTTATTGACGATGAAACACAGAAATTGCATCGGAATTAAATAGAAAAGGCACAATGACGACTTAAGTACAAGAAGACTGACTCTTCTTACTGACTATGTTTGGAACAATTCCTGTGACACTAGTTATAGATTCCGATGCCTCACTTCAGGTTTACTGTATCCCTCTGACCTTCTTATTGACGATGAAACACAGAAATTGCATCGGAATTAAATAGAAAAGGCACAATGCCGACTTAAGTACAAGAAGACTGACTCTTCTTGATGTCTATGTTTTGAACCATTCCTGTGACACTAGTTATAGATTCCGATGCTTCACATCAGGTTTACTGTATCCCTTGGACCTTCTTATTGACGATGAAACACAGATATTGCATCGGAATTAAATACAAAAGGCACAATGACGACTTATGTACAAGAAGACTGACTCTTCTTTTTGTCTATGTTTTGAACCATTCCTGTGACGCTAGTTACAGATTCCGATGCTTCACTTCAGGGTTGCTGTATCCCTCTGACATTCTTATTGGCGTTGAAACACTGAAATTGCATCGGAATTAAATAGAAATGGCACAATGCCGACTTAAGTACAAGAAGACTGACTCTTCCTACAGTCTATGATTTGAACCATTCCTGTGACACTAGTTATAGATCCCGATGCTTCACTTCAGGTTTACTGTATCCCTTGGACGTTCTTATTAACGATGAAACACAGAAATTGCATCGGAATTAAGTACAAAAGGCACAATGCCGACTTATATACAAGAAGACTGACTCTTCTTACTGCCTATGGTTTGAACCATTCCTGTGACACTAGTTATAGATTCCGATGCTTCACTTCAGGTTTACAGTATCCCTCTGAACTTCTTATTGACGATGAAGCACAGATGTTGCATCGGAATTACATACAAAATGCACAATGCCGACTTAAGTACAAGAAGACTGACTCTTCTTACTGTCTATGTTTTGAACCATTCCTGTGACACTAGTTATAGATTCCGATGCTTCACTTCAGGTTTACTGTATCCCTCTAACCTTCTTTTTGACGATGAAACACAGAAATTACATCATAATTATATTCAAAAGGCACAATGCCGACTTAAGTACAAGAAGGCTGACTCTTCCTACTGTCTATGTTTTGAACGATTCCTGTGACATTAATTATAGATTCCGATGCTTCACTTCAGGTTTACTGTATCCTTTGGACCTTCTTATTGACGATGAAACACAGAAATTGCATCGGAATTAAATACAAAATGCACAATGCCGACATAAGAACAAGAAGACTGACTCTTCTTACTGCCTATGTTTTGAACCATTCCTGTGACGCTAGTTACAGATTCCGATGCTTCACTTCAGGTTTACTGTATCCCTTGGACGTTCTTGTTGACGATGAAACACAGATATTGCATCGGAATTAAATACAAAAGGCACAATGCCGACTTAAGTACAAGAGGACTGACTCTTCCTACTGTCTATGTTTTTAACCATTCCTGTGACACTAGTTACAGATTCCGATGCTTCACTTCAGGTTTACGGTATCCCTCTGACCTTCTTTTAACGATGAAACACAGAAATTGCATCGGAATTAAATACAAAAGACACAATGCCGACTTAAGTACAAGAAGACTGACTCTTCCTACTGTCTATGTTTTGAACGATCCCTGTGACATTAGTTATTGATTCCGATGCTTCACTTCAGATTTACTGTATCCTTTGGACCTTCTAACTGGCGACGAAATGCAGAAATAGCTTCGGAATTAAATACAAAAGGCACAATGCCGACTTAAGTACAAGAAGACTGACTCTTCTTACTGTCTGTTTTGAGCCATTCCTGTGACACTTGTTATAGATTCCGATGCTTCACTTCAGGTTTACTGTATCCCTCTAACCTTCTTTTTGACGATGAAACAGAGAAATTGCATCGGTATTACATACAAAAGGCACAATGCCAACATAAGTACAAGAAGACTTACTCTTCTTACTGACTATGTTTTGAACCATTCCTGTGACACTACTTATTGATTCCGATGCTTCACTTCAGGTTTACTGTATCCCTCTAACCTTCTTTTTGACGATGAAACAGAGAAATTGCATCGGTATTACATACAAAAGGCACAATGCCAACATAAGTACAAGAAGACTTACTCTTCTTACTAACTATGTTTTGATCCATTCCTGTGACATTAGTTACAGATTCCGATGCTTCACTTCAGGTTTACTCTATCCCTAGGACCTTCTTATTGACGATGAAACACAGAAATTGCATCGGAACTAAGTACAAAAGGCACAATGCCGACTTAATTACAAGAAGACTGACCCTTCCTACTGTCTATGTTTGAACGATTCCTGTGACATTGCTTATAGATTCCGATGCTTCACTTCAGGTTTACTATAACCTTTGGACCTTCTTATTGGCGACGAAATACAGAAATTGCATTGGAATTAAATAGAAAAGGCACATTGCCGACTTAAATACAAGAAGACTGACTCTTCTTACTGTCTATGTTTTGAACCATTCCTGTGACACTAGTTATAGATTCCGATGCTTCACTTTCGGTTTACTGTATCCCTTGGACCTTCTTATTGACCATGATACACAGAAAATGCATCGGAATTGAATACAAAAGGCACAATGCCGAATTAAGTACAAGAAGATTGACTCTACTTACTGACTGTTTCGAACCATTCCTGTGACACTAGTTATAGATTCCGATGCTTCACTTCAGGTTTACTCTACCCCTCTGACCTTCTGATTGACGATGAAGCACAGAAACTGCATCGGAATTAAATACAAAAGGCACAATGCCGACTTAAGTACAAGAAGACTGACTCTTCTTACTGTCTATGATTTGAACCATTCCTGTGACACTAGTTATAGATTCCGATGCTTCACTTCAGGTTTACTGTATCCCTTGCAACTTCTTATTGACGATGAAACACAGATATTGCATCGGAATTAAATACAAAAGGCACATTGCCGACTTAAGTACAAGAAGACTGACCCTTCTTACTGTCTATGATTAGAACCATTCCTGTGACACTAGTTATAGATTCCAATGCTTCACTTCAGGTTTACTGTATCCCTCTGACCTTCTTATTGACGATGAAACACAGAAATTGCATTAGAATTAAATACAAAAGGCACAATGCCGACTTAAGTAGAAGAAGACTGACTCTTCGTACTGACTATGTTTTGAACCACTCCTGTGACACTAGTTATAGATTACGATGATTCACTTCAGGTTTACTGTATCCCTTGGACCTTCTTATTGACGATGAAACACAGAAATTGCATCGGAATTAAATACAAAAGGCACAATGACGACTTAAGTACAAGAAGACTGACTCTTCTTACTGACTATGATTTGAACCATTCCTGTGACGCTAGTTACAGATTCCGATGCTTCACTTCAGGTTTACTGTATCCCTTGGACCTTCTTATTGACGATGAAGCACAGATATTGCATCGGAATTAAATACAAAAGGCACAATGACGACTTAAGTACAAGAAGACTGACTCTTCCTACTGTCTATGTTTTGAACCATTCCTGTGACAGTAGTTACAGATTCCGATGCTTCACTTCAGGTTTACTGTATCCCTCTGACCTTCTTTTTGACGATGAAACACAGAAATTGCATCGGTATTAAATACAAAAGACACAATGCCGACTTAAGTACAAGAAGACTCACTCTTCCTACTGTCTATGTTTTGAACGATTCCTGTGACATTAGTTATTGATTCCGATGCTTCACTTCAGGTTTACTGTATCCTTTGGACCTTCTAATTGGCGACGAAATGCATAAATAGCTTCGGAATTAAATACAAAAGGCACAATGCCGACTTAAGTACAAGAAGATTGACTCTTCTTACTGGCTGTTTTGAACCATTCCTGTGACACTTGTTACAGATTCCGACGCTTCACTTCAGGTTTACTGTATCCCTCTGACCTTCTTTTTGACGATGAAACACAGAAATTGCATCGGAATTAAATACAAAAGGCACAATGCCGACTTATGTACAAGAAGACTGACTCTTCGTATTGACTATGTTTTGAACCATTCCTGTGACACTAGTTATAGATTACAATGATTCACTTCAGGATAACTGTATCCCTTGACCCTTCTTATTGACGATGAAACACAGAAATTGCATCGGAATTAAATAGAAAAGGCACAATGCCGACTTAAGTACAAGAAGACTGACTCTTCTTACTGACTATGTTTGGAACAATTCCTGTGACACTAGTTATAGATTCCGATGCCTCACTTCAGGTTTACTGTATACCTCTGACCTTCTTATTGACGATGAAACACAGAAATTGCATCGGAATTAAATAGAAAAGGCACAATGCCGACTTAAGTACATGAAGACTGACTCTTCTTGCTGTCTATGTTTTGAACTATTCCTGTGACACTAGTTATAGATTCCGATGCTTCACTTCAGGTTTTCTGTATCCCTTGGACCTTCGTATTGACGATGAAACACAGATATTGCATCGGAATTAAATGCAAAAGGCACAATGACGACTTAAGTACAAGAAGACTGACTTTTCTTTCTGTCTATGTTTTCAACCGTTTCTGTGACGCTAGTTACAGATTCCGATGCTTCAATTCAGGGTTGCTGTATCCCTCTGACGTTCTTATTGACGATGAAACACTGAAATTGCATCGGAATTAAATAGAAAAGGCACAATGCCGACTTAAGTACAAGAAGACTGACTCTTCCTACAGTCTATGATTTGAACCATTCCTGTGACACTAGTTATAGATTCCGATGCTTCACTTGAGGTTTACTGTATCCCTTGGACGTTCTTATTGACGATGAAACACAGAAATTGCATCGGAATTAAGTACAAAAGGCACAATGCCGACTTAAGTACAAGAAGACTGACTCTTCTTACTGCCTATGGTTTGAACAATTCCTGTGACACTAGTTATTGATTCCGATGCTTCACTTTAGGTTTACTGTATCCCTTGGACCTTCGAATTGACGATGAAACACAGAAATTGCATCGGAATTAAATACAAAAGCACAATGCCGACTTAAGGAAAAGAAGACTGACTCTTCTTACTGACTATGTTTTGGACCATTCCTGTGACACTAGTTATAGATTCCGATGCTTCACTTCAGGTTTACTGTATCCCTTGGACCTTCGAATTGACGATGAAACACAGAAATTGCATCGGAATTAAATACAAAAGCACAATGCCGACTTAAGGAAAAGAAGACTGACTCTTCTTACTGACTATGTTTTGGACCATTCCTGTGCCACTAGTTATAGATTCCGATGCTTCACTTCAGGTTTACTGTATCCCTCTGGCCTTCGTATTGACGATGAAACACAGATATTACATCGGAATTAAATACAAAAGGCACAATGCCGACTTAAGTACAAGACGACTGACCGATCTTACTGTCTATGTTTAGATCCATTCCTGTGACACTAGTTATAGATTCCGATGCTTCACTTCAGGTTTACTGTATCCCTCTGACCTTCTTATTGACGATGAGACACAGAAATTGCATCGGAATTAAATACAAAAGGCACAATGCCGACTTAAGTACAAGAAGACTGACTCTTCTTACTGACTATGTTTGGAACCATTCCTGTGACACTAGTTATAGATTCCGATGCCTCACTTCATGTTTACTCTATCACTCTGACCTTCTTATTGACGATGAAACACAGGTATTGTATCGGAATTAAATAGAAAAGGCACAGTGCCTACTTAAGTACAAGAAGACTGACTCTTCTTACTGACTATGTTTTAAACCATTCCTGTGATTCTTGTTATAGATTCCGATGCTTCACTTCAGGTTTACTGTATCCCTCTGACCTCCTTATTGACGATGAAACACAGGTATTGCATCGGAATTAAATACAAAAGGCACAATGCCGACTTAAGTACAAGAAGACTGACTCTTCCAACTGTCTATGTTTTGAACCATTCCTGTGACACTATTTACAGATTCCGATGCTTCACTTCAGCTTTACTGTATCCCTCTGACCTTCTTTTTGACGATGAAACACAGTAATTGCATCGGAATTAAATACAAAAGGCACAATGCCGACTTAAGTACAAGAAGACTGACTCTTCCTACTGGCTATGTTTTGAACGATTCCTGTGACATTAGTTATTGATTCCGATGCTTCACATCAGGTTTACTGTATCCTTTGGGCCTTCTAATTGGCGACGAAATGCAGAAATAGCTTCGGAATTAAATACAAAAGGCACAATGCCGACTTAAGTACAAGAAGACTGACTCTTCTTACTGACTGTTTTGAACCATTCCTGTGACACTTGTTATAGATTACGATGATTCACTTCAGGTTTACTGTATCCCTTGGACCTTCTTATTGACGATGAAACACAGAAATTGCATCGGAATTAAATAGAAACGGCACAATGCCGACTTAAGTACAAGAAGACTGACTCTTCTTACTGACTATGTTTTGAACGATCCCTGTGACATTAGTTATTGATTCCGATGCTTCACTTCAGGTTTACTGTATCCTTTGGAACTTCTAACTGGCGACGAAATGCAGAAATAGCTTCGGAATTAAATACAAAAAGCACAATGCCGACTTAAGTACAAGAAGGCTGACTCTTCTTACTGTCTGTTTTGAGCCATTCCTGTGACACTTGTTATAGATTCCGATGCTTCACTTCAGGTTTACTGTATCCCTCTAACCTTCTTTTCGACGATGAAACAGAGAAATTGCATCGGTATTACATACAAAAGGCACAAAGCCAACATAAGTACAAGAAGACTTACTCTTCTTACTGACTATGTTTTGAACTATTCCTGTGACACTACTTATAGATTCCGATGCTTCACTTTAGGTTTACTGTATCCCTTGGACCTTCGTATTGACGATGAAACACAGAAATTGCATCGGAAATAATTACAAAATGCACAATGCCGACTTAAGTACAAGAAGACTGACTCTTCTTACTAACTATGTTTTGATCCATTCCTGTGACATTAGTTACAGATTCCGATGCTTCACTTCAGGTTTACTCTATCCCTAGGACCTTCTTATTGACGATGAAACATAGAAATTGCATCGGAACTAAATACAAAAGGCACAATGCCGACTTAAGTACAAGAAGACTGACCCTTCCTACTGTCTATGTTTGAACGATTCCTGTGACATTGCTTATAGATTCCGATGCTTCACTTCAGGTTTACTATAACCTTTGGACCTTCTTATTGGCGACGAAATACAGAAATTGCATTAAAAATTAAATAGAAAAGGCACATTGCCGACTTAAATACAAGAAGACTGACTCTTCTTACTGTCTATGTTTTGAACCATTCCTGTGACACTAGTTATAGATTCCGATGCTTCACTTTAGGTTTACTGTATCCCTTGGTCCTTCTTATTGACGATGATACACAGAAAATGCATCGGAATTGAATACAAAAGGCACAATGCCGACTTAAGTACAAGAAGATTGACCCTACTTACTGACTGTTTCGAACCATTCCTGTGACACTAGTTATAGATTCCGATGCTTCACTTCAGGTTTACTCTACCCCTCTGACCTTCTGATTGACGATGAAGCACAGAAACTGCATCGGAATTAAATACAAAAGGCACAATGCTGACTTAAGTACAAGAAGACTGACTCTTCTTACTGTCTATGATTTGAACCATTCCTGTGACACTAGTTATAGATTCCGATGCTTCACTTCAGGTTTACTGTATCCCTTGCAACTTCTTATTGACGATGAAACACAGATATTGCATCGGAATTAAATACAAAAGGCACATTGCCGACTTAAGTACAAGAAGACTGACCCTTCTTACTGTCTATGATTAGAACCATTCCTGTGACACTAGTTATAGATTCCAATGCTTCACTTCAGGTTTACTGTATCCCTCTGACCTTTTTATTGACGATGAAACACAGAAATTGCATCGGAAATTAATACAAAAGGCACAATGCCGACTTAAGTAGAAGAAGACTGACTCTTCGTACTGACTATGTTTTGAACCATTCCTGTGACACTAGTTATAGATTACGATGATTCACTTCAGGTTTACTGTATCCCTTGGACCTTCTTATTGACGATGAAACACAGAAATTGCATCGGAATTAAATACAAAAGGCACAATGCCGACTTAAGTACAAGAAGACTGACTCTTCTTACTGACTGTTTTGAACCATTCCTGTGACACTTGTTATAGATTACGATGATTCACTTCAGGTTTACTGTATCCCTTGGACCTTCTTATTGACGATGAAACACAGAAATTGCATCGGAATTAAATAGAAACGGCACAATGCCGACTTAAGTACAAGAAGACTGACTCTTCTTACAGACTATGTTTTGAACGATCCCTGTGACATTAGTTATTGATTCCGATGCTTCACTTCAGGTTTACTGTATCCTTTGGAACTTCTAACTGGCGACGAAATGCAGAAATAGCTTCGGAATTAAATACAAAAAGCACAATGCCGACTTAAGTACAAGAAGACTGACTCTTCTTACTGTCTGTTTTGAGCCATTCCTGTGACACTTGTTATAGATTCCGATGCTTCACTTCAGGTTTACTGTATCCCTCTAACCTTCTTTTCGACGATGAAACAGAGAAATTGCATCGGTATTACATACAAAAGGCACAAAGCCAACATAAGTACAAGAAGACTTACTCTTCTTACTGACTATGTTTTGAACTATTCCTGTGACACTACTTATAGATTCCGATGCTTCACTTTAGGTTTACTGTATCCCTTGGACCTTCGTATTGACGATGAAAGACAGAAATTGCATCGGAAATAATTACAAAATGCACAATGCCGACATAAGTACAAGAAGACTGACTCTTCTTACTAACTATGTTTTGATCCATTCCTGTGACATTAGTTACAGATTCCGATGCTTCACTTCAGGTTTACTCTATCCCTAGGACCTTCTTATTGACGATGAAACATAGAAATTGCATCGGAACTAAATACAAAAGGCACAATGCCGACTTAAGTACAAGAAGATTGACCCTACTTACTGACTGTTTCGAACCATTCCTGTGATACTAGTTATAGATTCCGATGCTTCACTTCAGGTTTACTCTACCCCTCTGACCTTCTGATTGACGATGAAGCACAGAAACTGCATCGGAATTAAATACAAAAGGCACAATGCTGACTTAAGTACAAGAAGACTGACTCTTCTTACTGTCTATGATTTGAACCATTCCTGTGACACTAGTTATAGATTCCGATGCTTCACTTCAGGTTTACTGTATCCCTTGCAACTTCTTATTGACGATGAAACACAGAAATTGCATCGGAAATAATTACAAAATGCACAATGCCGACTTAAGTACAAGAAGACTGACTCTTCTTACTAACTATGTTTTGATCCATTCCTGTGACATTAGTTACAGATTCCGATGCTTCACTTCAGGTTTACTCTATCCCTAGGACCTTCTTATTGACGATGAAACATAGAAATTGCATCGGAATAAAATACAAAAGGCACAATGCCGACTTAAGTAGAAGAAGACTGACTCTTCGTACTGACTACGTTTTGAACCATTCCTGTGACACTAGTTATAGATTACGATGATTCACTTCAGGTTTACTGTATCCCTTGGACCTTCTTATTGACGATGAAACACAGAAATTGCATCGGAATTAAATACAAAAGGGACAATGACGACTTAAGTACAAGAAGACTGACTCTTCTTACTGACTATGATTTGAACCATTCCTGTGACGCTAGTTACAGATTGCGATGCTTCACTTCAGGTTTACTGTATCCCTTGGACCTTCTTATTGACGATGAAACACAGATATTGCATCGGAATTAAATACAAAAGGCACAATGACGACTTAAGTACAAGACGACTGACTCTTCCTACTGTCTATGTTTTGAACCATTCCTGTGACAGTAGTTACAGATTCCGATGCTTCACTTCAGGTTTACTGTATCCCTCTGACCTTCTTTTTGACGATGAAACACAGAAACTGCATCTGTATTAAATACAAAAGACACAATGCCGACTTAAGTACAAGAAGCCTCACTCTTCCTACTGTCTATGTTTTGAACGATTCCTGTGACATTAGTTATTGATTCCGATGCTTCACGTCAGGTTTACTGTATCCTTTGGACCTTCTAATTGGCGACGAAATGCATAAATAGCTTCGGAATTAAATACAAAAGGCACAATGCCGACTTAAGTACAAGAAGATTGACTCTTCTTACTCGCTGTTTTGAACCATTCCTGTGACACTTGTTACAGATTCCGACGCTTCACTTCAGGTTTACTGTATCCCTCTGACCTTCTTTTTGACGATGAAACACAGAAATTGCATCGGAATTAAATACAAAAGGCACAATGCCGACTTAAGTACAAGAAGACTGACTCTTCGTATTGACTATGTTTTGAACCATTCCTGTGACACTAGTTATAGAGTCCGATGCTTCACTCTAGGTTTACTGTATCCCTTGGATCTTCTTATTGACGATGATACACAGAAATTGCATCGGAATTAAATAGAAAAGGCACAATGCCGACTTAAGTACAAGAAGACTGACTCTTCTTGCTGTCTATGTTTTGAACCATTCCTGTGACACTAGTTATAGATTCCGATGCTTCACTTCAGGTTTACTGTATCCCTTGGACCTTCGTATTGACGATGAAACACAGATATTGCATCGGAATTAAATACAAAAGGCACAATGACGACTTAAGTACAAGAAGACTGACTTTTCTTTCTGTCTATGTTTTCAACCATTCCTGTGACGCTAGTTACAGATTCCGATGCTTCACTTCAGGGTTGCTGTATCCCTCTGACATTCTTATTGACGATGAAACACTGAAATTGCATCGGAATTAAATAGAAAAGGCACAATGCCGACTTAAGTACAAGAAGACTGACTCTTCCTACAGTCTATGATTTGAACCATTCCTGTGACACTAGTTATAGATTCCGATGCTTCACTTGAGGTTTACTGTATCCCTTGGACGTTCTTATTGACGATGAAACACAGAAATTGCATCGGAATTAAGTACAAAAGGCACAATGCCGACTTAAGTACAAGAAGACTGACTCTTCTTACTTCCTATGGTTTGAACAATTCCTGTGACACTAGTTATTGATTCCGATGCTTCACCTTAGGTTTACTGTATCCCTTAGACCTTCGAATTGACGATGAAACACAGAAATTGCATCGGAATTAAATACAAAAGCACAATGCCGACTTAAGGAAAAGAAGACTGACTCTTCTTACTGACTATGATTTGGACCATTCCTGTGACGCTAGTTATAGATTCCGATGCTTCACTTCAGGTTTACCGAATCTCTCTGAACTTCTTATTGACGATTAAGCACAGATGTTGCATCGGAATTAAATACAAAATGCACAATGCCGACTTAAGTACAAGAAGACTGACCGATCTTACTGTCTATGTTTAGATCCATTCCTGTGACACTAGTTATAGATTCCGATGCTTCACTTCAGGTTTACTGCATCCCTCTGACCTTCTTATTGACGATGAGACACAGAAATTGCATCGGAATTAAATACAAAAGGCACAATGCCGACTTAAGTACTAGAAGACTGACTCTTCTTACTGACTATGTTTGGAACCATTCCTGTGACACTAGTTATAGATTCCGATGCCTCACTTCATGTTTACTCTATCACTCTGACCTTCTTATTGACGATGAAACACAGGTATTGTATCGGAATTAAATAGAAAAGGCACAATGCCTACTTAAGTACAAGAAGACTGACTCTTCTTACTGACTATGATTTAAACCATTCCTGTGATACTTGTTTTAGATTCCGATGCTTCACTTCAGGTTTACTGTATACCTCTGACCTTCTTTTTGACGATGAAACACAGAAATTGCAGCGGAATTAAATACAAAAGGCACAATGCCGACTTAAGTACAAGAAGACTGACTCTTCCTACTGGCTATGTTTTGAACGATTCCTGTGACATTAGTTATTGATTCCGATGCTTCACATCAGGTTTACTGTATCCTTTGGGCCTTCTAATTGGCGACGAAATGCAGAAATAGCTTCGGAATTAAATACAAAAGGCACAATGCCGACTTAAGTACAAGAAGACTGACTCTTCTTACTGACTGTTTTGAACCATTCCTGTGACACTTGTTATAGATTACGATGATTCACTTCAGGTTTACTGTATCCCTTGGACCTTCTTATTGACGATGAAACACAGAAATTGCATCGGAATTAAGTACAAAAGGCACAATGCCGACTTAAGTACAAGAAGACTGACTCTTCTTACTGTCTATGTTTTGAACCATTCCTGTGACAGTAGTTACAGATTCCGATGCTTCACTTCAGGTTTACTGTATCCCTCTGACCTTCTTTTTGACGATGAAACACAGAAATTGCATCTGTATTAAATACAAAAGACACAATGCCGACTTAAGTACAAGAAGACTCACTCTTCCTACTGTCTATGTTTTGAACGATTCCTGTGACATTAGTTATTGATTCCGATGCTTCACTTCAGGTTTACTGTATCCTTTGGACCTTCTAATTGGCGACGAAATGCATAAATAGCTTCGGAATTAAATACAAAAGGCACAATGCCGACTTAAGTACAAGAAGATTGACTCTTCTTACTGGCTGTTTTGAACCATTCCTGTGACACTTGTTACAGATTCCGACGCTTCACTTCAGGTTTACTGTATCCCTCTGACCTTCTTTTTGACGATGAAACACAGAAATTGCATCGGAATTAAATACAAAAGGCACAATGCCGACTTAAGTACAAGAAGACTGACTCTTCGTATTGACTATGTTTTGAACCATTCCTGTGACACTAGTTATAGATTCCGATGCTTCACTTTAGGTTTACTGTATCCCTTGGACCTTCTTATTGACGATGATACACAGAAATTGCATCGGAATTAAATAGAAAAGGCACAATGCCGACTTAAGTACAAGAAGACTGACTCTTCTTGCTGTCTATGTTTTGAACCATTCCTGTGACACTAGTTATAGATTCCGATGCTTCACTTCAGGTTTACTGTATCCCTTGGACCTTCGTATTGACGATGAAACACAGATATTGCATCGGAATTAAATACAAAAGGCACAATGACGACTTAAGTACAAGAAGACTGACTTTTCTTTCTGTCTATGTTTTCAACCATTCCTGTGACGCTAGTTACAGATTCCGATGCTTCACTTCAGGGTTGCTGTATCCCTCTGACATTCTTATTGACGATGAAACTCTGAAATTGCATCGGAATTAAATAGAAAAGGCACAATGCCGACTTAAGTACAAGAAGACTGACTCTTCCTACAGTCTATGATTTGAACCATTCCTGTGACACTAGTTATAGATTCCGATGCTTCACTTGAGGTTTACTGTATCCCTTGGACGTTCTTATTGACGATGAAACACAGAAATTGCATCGGAATTAAGTACAAAAGGCACAATGCCGACTTAAGTACAAGAAGACTGACTCTTCTTACTGCCTATGGTTTGAACAATTCCTGTGACACTAGTTATTGATTCCGATGCTTCACCTTAGGTTTACTGTATCCCTTGGACCTTCGAATTGACGATGAAACACAGAAATTGCATCGGAATTAAATACAAAAGCACAATGCCGACTTAAGGAAAAGAAGACTGACTCTTCTTACTGAGTATGTTTTGGACCATTCCTCTGACGCTAGTTATAGATTCCGATGCTTCACTTCAGGTTTACTGAATCTCTCTGAACTTCTTATTGACGATTAAGCACAGATGTTGCATCGGAATTAAATACAAAATGCACAATGCCGACTTAAGTACAAGAAGACTGACTCTTCTTACTGTCTATGTTTTGAACCATTCCTGTGACACTAGTTATAGATTCCGATGCTTCACTTCAGGTTTACTGTATCCCTCTGACCTTCGTATTGACGATGAAACACAGATATTACATCGGAATTAAATACAAAAGGCACAATGCCGACTTAAGTACAAGAAGACTGACCGATCTTACTGTCTATGTTTAGATCCATTCCTGTGACACTAGTTATAGATTCCGATGCTTCACTTCAGGTTTACTGCATCCCTCTGACCTTCTTATTGACGATGAGACACAGAAATTGCATCGGAATTAAATACAAAAGGCACAATGCCGACTTAAGTACTAGAAGACTGACTCTTCTTACTGACTATGTTTGGAACCATTCCTGTGACACTAGTTATAGATTCCGATGCCTCACTTCATGTTTACTCTATCACTCTGACCTTCTTATTGACGATGAAACACAGGTATTGTATCGGAATTAAATAGAAAAGGCACAATGCCTACTTAAGTACAAGAAGACTGACCGATCTTACTGTCTACGTTTAGAACCATTCCTGTGACACAAGTTATAGATTCCGATGCTTCACTTCAGGTTTACTGTACCCTTCTCACCTTCTTATTGACGATGAGACACAGAAATTGCATCGAATTTAAATACAAAAGGCACAATGCCGACTTAAGTACAAGAAGACTGAATCTTCTTACTGACTATGTTTGGAACCATTCCTGTGACACTAGTTATAGATTCCGATGCCTCACTTCAGGTTTAGTGTATCCCTCTGACCTTCTTATTGACGATGAAACACAGATATTGCATCGGAATTATATAGAAAAGGCCAAATGCCGACTTAAGTACAAGAAGACTGACTCTTCTTACTGACTATGTTTTGAACCATTCCTGTGACACTATTTACAGATTCCGATGCTTCACTTCAGCTTTACTGTATCCCTCTGACCTTCTTATTGACGATGAAACACAGAAATTGCATCGGAATTAGATACAAAAGGCACAATGCCGACTTAAGTACAAGAAGACTGACTCTTCTTACTGACTATGTTTGGAACAATTCCTGTGACACTAGTTATAGATTCCGATGCCTCACTTCAGGTTTACTGTATACCTCTGACCTTCTTATTGACGATGAAATACAGAAATTGCATCGGAATTAAATAGAAAAGGCACAATGCCGACTTAAGTACAAGAAGACTGACTCTTCTTGCTGTCTATGTTTTGAACCATTCCTGTGACACTAGTTATAGATTCCGATGCTTCACTTCAGGTTTACTGTATCCCTCTGACCTTCTTTTTGACGATGAAACACAGAAATTGCATCGGAATTTAATACAAAAGGCACAATGCCGACTTAAGTACAAGAAGACTGACTCTTCCTACTGGCTATGTTTTGAACGATTCCTGTGACATTAGTTATTGATTCCGATGCTTCACATCAGGTTTACTGTATCCTTTGGGCCTTCTAATTGCCGACGAAATGCAGAAATAGCTTCGGAATTAAATACAAAAGGCACAATGCCGACTTAAGTACAAGAAGACTGACTCTTCTTACTGACTGTTTTGAACCATTCCTGTGACACTTGTTATAGATTACGATGATTCACTTCAGGTTTACTGTATCCCTTGGACCTTCTTATTGACGATGAAACACAGAAATAGCATCGGAATTAAATAGAAACGGCACAATGCCGACTTAAGTACAAGAAGATTGACTCTTCTTACCGACTATGTTTTGAACCATTCCTGTGACACTAGTTATAGATTCCGATGCTTCACTTCAGGTTTACTGTATCCCTCTGACCTTCTTATTGACGATGAAGCACAGAATTTGCATCGGAATTAAATACAAAATGCACAATGCCGACTTAAGTACAAGAAGACTGACTCTTCTTACTGTCCATGTTTTGAACCATCCCTGTGACACTAGTTATAGATTCCGATGCTTCACCTCAGGTTTACTGTATCCCTTGCACCTTCGTATTGACGATGAAACACAGATATTACATCGGAATTAAATACAAAAAAATCACAATGCCGACTTAAGTACAAGAAGACTGACCGATCTTACTGTCTACGTTTAGAACCATTCCTGTGACACAAGTTATAGATTCCGATGCTTCTCTTCAGGTTTACTGTACCCTTCTCACCTTCGAATTGACGATGAAACACAGAAATTGCATCGGAATTAAATACAAAAGCACAATGCCGACTTAAGGAAAAGAAGACTGACTCTTCTTACTGACTATGTTTTGGACCATTCCTGTGACACTAGTTATAGATTCCGATGCTTCACTTTAGGTTTACTGTATCCCTTGGACCTTCGAATTGACGATGAAACACAGAAATTGCATCGGAATTAATTATAAAAGCACACTGCCGACTTAAGGAAAAGAAGACTGACTCTTCTTACTGACTATGTTTTGGACCATTCCTGTGACACTAGTTATAGATTCCGATGCTTCACTTCAGGTTTACTGAATCCCTCTGAACTTCTTATTGACGATTAAGCACACATGTTGCATCGGAATTAAATACAAAATGCACAATGCCGACTTAAGTACAAGAAGACTGTCTCTTCTTACTGTCTATGTTTTGAACCATTCCTGTGACACTAGTTATAGATTCCGATGTTTCACTTCAGGTTTACTGTATCCCTCTGACCTTCGTATTGACGATGAAACACAGATAATACATCGGAATTAAATACAAAAGGCACAATGCCGACTTAAGTACAAGAAGACTGACCGATCTTACTGTCTATGTTTAGAACCATTCCTGTGACACTAGTTATAGATTCCGATGCTTCACTTCAGGTTTACTGTATCCCTCTGACCTTCTTATTGACGATGAGACACAGAAATTGCATCGGAATTAAATACAAAAGGCACAATGCCGACTTAAGTACAAGAAGACTGACTCTTCTTACTGACTATGTTTGGAACCATTCCTGTGACACTAGTTATAGATTCCGATGCCTTACTTCATGTTTACTCTATCACTCTGACCTTCTTATTGACGATGAAACACAGGTATTGTATCGGAATTAAATAGAAATGGCACAATGCCTACTTAAGTACAAGAAGACTGACTCTTCTTACTGACTATGTTTTAAACCATTCCTGTGATACTTGTTATAGATTCCGATGCTTCACTTCAGGTTTACTGTATCCCTCTGACCTCCTTATTGACGATGAAACACAGGTATTGCATCGGAATTAAATACAAAAGGCACAATGCCGACTTAAGTACAAGAAGACTGACTCTTCCAACTGTCTATGTTTTGAACCATTCCTGTGACACTATTTACAGATTCCGATGCTTCACTTCAGCTTTACTGTATCCCTCTGACCTTCTTTTTGACGATGAAACACAGAAATTGCATCGGAATTAAATACAAAAGGCACAATGCCGACTTAAGTACAAGAAGACTGACTCTTCCTACTGGCTATGTTTGAACGATTCCTGTGACATTAGTTATTGATTCCGATGCTTCACATCAGGTTTACTGTATCCTTTGGGCCTTCTAATTGGCGACGAAATGCAGAAATAGCTTCGGAATTAAATACAAAAGGCACAATGCCGACTTAAGTACAAGAAGACTGACTCTTCTTACTGACTGTTTTGAACCATTCCTGTGACACTTGTTATAGATTACGATGATTCACTTCAGGTTTACTGTATCCCTTGGACCTTCTTATTGACGATGAAACACAGAAATTGCATCGGAATGAAATAGAAACGGCACAATGCCGACTTAAGTACAAGAAGACTGACTCTTCTTACTGACTATGTTTTGAACCATTCCTGTGTCACTAGTTATAGATTCCGATGCTTCACTTCAGGTTTACTGTATCCCTCTGACCTTCTTATTGACGATGAAGCACAGAAGATGCATCGGAATTAAATACAAAATGCACTATGCCGACTTAAGTACAAGAAGACTGACTCTTCTTACTGTCTATGTTTTGAACCATCCCTGTGACACTAGTTATAGATTCCGATGCTTCACCTCAGGTTTACTGTATCCCTTGCACCTTCGTATTGACGATGAAACACAGATATTACATCGGAATTAAATACAAAAAAATCACAATGCCGACTTAAGTACAAGAAGACTGACCGATCTTACTGTCTACGTTTAGAACCATTCCTGTGACACAAGTTATAGATTCCGATGCTTCACTTCAGGTTTACTGTACCCTTCTCACCTTCTTATTGACGATGAGACACAGAAATTGCATCGGAATTAAATACAAAAGGCACAATGCCGACTTAAGTACAAGAAGACTGAATCTTCTTACTGACTATGTTTGGAACCATTTCTGTGACACTAGTTATAGATTCCGATGCCTCACTTCAGGTTTAGTGTATCCCTCTGACCTTCTTATTGACGATGAAACACAGATATTGCATCGGAATTAAATAGAAAAGGCACAATGCCGACTTAAGTACAAGAAGACTGACTCTTCTTACTGACTATCTTTTGAACCATTCCTGTGACACTATTTACAGATTCCGATGCTTCACTTCAGCTTTACTGTATCCCTCTGACCTTCTTATTGACGATGAAACACAGAAATTGCATCGGAATTAGATACAAAAGGCACAATGCCGACTTAAGTACAAGAAGACTGACTCTTCCTACTGTCTATGTTTTAAACGATTACTGTGACATTATTTATTGATTATGATGCTTCACTTCAGGTTTACTGTATCCTTTGGACCTTCAAATTGGCGACGAAATGCAGAAATAGCTTCGGAATTAAATACAAAAGGCACAATGCCGACTTAAGTACAAGAAGACTGACTCTTCTTACTGACTGTTTTGAACCATTCCTGTGACACTTGTTATAGATTACGATGATTCACTTCAGGTTTACTGTATCCCTCTGACCTTCTTATTGACGATGAAACACAGAAATTGCATCGGAATTAAATAGAAACGGCACAATGCCGACTTAAGTACAAGAAGACTGACTCTTCTTACTGACTATGTTTGGAACCATTCCTCTGACACTAGTTATAGATTCCGATGCCTCACTTCAGGTTTACTGTATCATTCTGACCTTATTATTGACGATGAAACACAGATATTGCATCGGAATTAAATACAAAAGGCACAATGCCAACATAAGTACAAGAAGACTGCCTCTTCTTACTGACTATGATTTGAACCATTACTGTGACATTAGTTATAGATTCCGATGCTTCACTTCAGGTTTACTCTATGCCTAGGACCTTCGTATTGACGATGAAACACAGAAATTGCATCGGAACTAAATACAAAAGGCACAATGCCGACTTAAGTACAAGAAGACTGACCCTTCCCACTGTCTATGTTTGCACGATTCCTGTGACATTGGTTATAGATTCCGATGCTTCACTTCAGGTTTACTATATCCTTTGGACCTTCTTATTGGCGACGACATACAGAAATTGCATTGGAATTAAATAGAAAAGGCACATTGCCGACTTTAGTACAAGAAGACTGACTCTTCTTACTGTCTATGTTTTGAACCATTCCTGTGACACAAGTTATAGATTCCGATGCTTCACTTCAGGTTTACTGCATCCCTTGGACCTTCTTTTTGACGATGAAACACAGAAAATGCATCGGAATTAAATACAAAAGGCACAATGCCGACTTAAGTACAAGAAGATTGACTCTTCTTACTGACTGTTTCGAACCATTCCTGTGGCACAAGTAATAGATTCCAATGCTTCACTTCAGGTTTACTGTATCCCTTGGACCTTCTTATTGACGATGAAACACGGAAAATGCATCGGAATTAAATAAAAAAGGCACAATGCCGACTTAAGTACAAGAAGACTGACCCTTCTAACTGTCTATGTTTAGAACCATTCCTGTGACACTAGTTATAGATTCCAATGCTTAATTTCAGGTTTACTGTATCCCTCTGACCTTCTTATTGACGATGAAACAGAGAAATTGCATCAGAATTAAATACAAAAGGCACAATGACGACTTAAGTACAAGAAGACTAACTCTTCGTACTGACTATGATTTGAACCATTCCTGTGACGCTAGTTACAGATTCAGATGCTTCACTTCAGGTTTACTGTATCCCTTGGACATTCTTATTGACGATGAAACACAGATATTGCATCGGAATTAAATACAAAAGGCACAATGCCGACTTAAGTACAAGAAGACTGACTCTTCTTACTGTCTATGTTTTGAACCATTCCTCTGACACTAGTTATAGATTCCGATGCTTCACTTCAGGTTTACTGCATCCCTTGGACCTTCTTATTGACGATGAAACACAGAAAATGCATCGGAATTAAATGCAAAAGGCACAATGCCGACTTAAGTACAAGAAGATTGACTCTTCTTACTGACTGTTTCGAACCATTCCTGTGACACAAGTAATAGATTCCAATGCTTCACTTCAGGTTTACTGTATCCCTTGGACCTTCTTATTGACGATGAAACACGGAAAATGCATCGGAATTAAATAAAAAAGGCACAATGCCGACTTAAGTACAAGAAGACTGACTCTTCCTACTGTCTATGTTTTGAACCATTCCTGTGACAGTTGTTACAGATTCCGATGCTTCACTTCTGGTTTACTGTATCCCTCTGACCTTCTTTTTGACGAAGAAACACAGACATTGCATCGGTATTAAATACAAAAGGCACAATGCCGACTTAAGTACAAGAAGACTGACTCCTCCTACTGTCTATGATTTGAACGATTCCTGTAACATTAGTTATTGATTCCGATGCTTCACTTCAGGTTTACTGTATCCTTTGGACCTTCTAATTGCCGACGAAATGCATAAATAGCTTCGGAATTAAATACAAAAGGCACAATGCCGACTTAAGTACAATAAGACTGACTCTTCGTATTGACTATGTTTTGAACCATTCCTGTGACACTAGTTATAGATTACGATGATTCACTTAAGAATTACTGTATCCCTTGGCCCTTCTTATTGACGATGAAACACAGAAATTCCATCGGAATTAAATAGAAAAGGCACAATGCCGACTTAAGTACAAGAAGACTGAATCTTCTTGCTGTCTATGTTTTGAACCATTCCTGTGACACTAGTTATAGATTCCGATGCTTCACTTCAGGTTTACTGTATCCCTTGGACCTTCTTATTGACGATGAAACGCAGAAATTGCATCGGAATTAAGTACGAAAGGCACAATGCCGACTTAAGTACAAGAAGACTGACTCTTCTATCTGTCTATGTTTTGAACCATTCCTGTGACGCTAGTTACAGATTCCGATGCTTCACTTCACCGTTACTGTATCCCTCTGACATTCTTATTGACGATGAAACACTGAAATTGCATCGGAATTAAATAGAAAAGGCACAATGCCGACTTAAGTACAAGAAGACTGACTCTTCCTGCTGTCTATGATTTGAACCATTCCTGTGACACTAGTTATAGATTCCGATGCTTCAATTCCGGTTAACTGTATCCCTCTGACCTTCTCTTTGACGATGAAACACAGAAATTGCATTGGAATTAAATACAAAAGGCACAATGACGACTTAAGTACAAGAATACTGACTCTTCCTACTGTCTATGTTTTGAACGATTCCTGTGACATTAGTTATTGATTCCGATGCTTCACTTCAGGTTTACTGTATCCTTTGGACCTTGTAATTGGCGACGAAATGCAGAAATAGCTTCGGAATGAGAAACAAAAGGCACAATGCCGACTGAAGTACAAGACGACTGACTCTTCTTACGGACTGTTTTGAACCATTCCTGTGACGCTTGTTATAGATTCCGATGCTTCATTTCAGGTTTACTGTATCCCTCTGACCTTCTTTTTGACGATGAAACACAGAAATGGCATCGGAATTAAATACAAAAGGCACAATGCCGACTTAAGTACAAGAAGACTGACTCATCCTACTGTCTATGTTTTGAACGATTCCTGTGACATTAGTCATAGATTCCGATGCTTCACTTCAGGTTTACTGTATCCTTTGGACCTTCTTATTGACGATGAAACACAGAAAATGCATCGGAATTAAATACAAAAGGCACAATGCTGACTTACGTACAAGAAGATTATCTCTTCTTACTGACTGTTTTGAACCATTCCTGTGACACTAGTTATAGATTCCGATGCTTCACTTCAGGTTTACTGTATCCCTCTGACCTTCTTATTGACGATGAAACACAGAAATTGCATCGGAATTAAATACAAAAGGCACAATGCCGACTTAAGTACAAGAAGACTGACTCTTCTTACTGACTGTTTTGAACCATTCCTGTGACACTTGTTATAGATTCCGATGCTCCACTTCAGGTTTACTGTATCCCTCTGACCTTCTTATTGACGATGAAACACAGAAATTGCAACGGTATGAAACACAAAAGGCACAATGCCGACTTAAGTACAAGAAGAATGACTCTTCGTACTGACTATGTTTTGAACCATTCCTGTGATACTAGTTATAGATTATGATGATTCACTTCAGGATTACAGTATCCCTTGGACCTTCTTATTGACGATGAAACACAGGTATTGTATCGGAATTAAATAGAAAAGGCACAATGCCTACTTAAGTACAAGAAGACTGACTCTTCTTACTGACTATGTTTTAAACCATTCCTGTGATACTTGTTATAGATTCCGATGCTTCACTTCAGGTTTACTGTATTCCTCTGACCTCCTTATTGACGATGAAACACAGGTATTGCATCGGAATTAAATACAAAAGGCACAATGCCGACTTAAGTACAAGAAGACTGACTCTTCCTACTGGCTATGTTTGAACGATTCCTGTGACATTAGTTATTGATTCCGATGCTTCACATCAGGTTTACTGTATCGTTTGGGCCTTGTAATTGGCGACGAAATGCAGAAATAGCTTCGGAATTAAATACAAAAGGCACAATGCCGACTTAAGTACAAGAAGACTGACTCTTCTTACTGACTGTTTTGAACCATTCCTGTGACACTTGTTATAGATTACGATGATTCACTTCAGGTTTACTGTATCCCTTGGACCTTCTTATTGACGATGAAACACAGAAATTGCATCGGAATTAAATAGAAACGGCACAATGCCGACTTAAGTACAAGAAGACTGACTCTTCTTACTGACTATGTTTTGAACCATTCCTGTGACACTAGTTATAGATTCCGATGCTTCACTTCAGGTTTACTGTATCCCTCTGACCTTCTTATTGACGATGAAGCACAGAAGATGCATCGGAATTAAATACAAAATGCACAATGCCGACTTAAGTACAAGAAGACTGACTCTTCTTACTGTCTATGTTTTGAACCATCCCTGTGACACTAGTTATAGTTTCCGATGCTTCACCTCAGGTTTACTGTATCCCTTGCACCTTCGTATTGACGATGAAACACAGATATTACATCGGAATTAAATACAAAAAAATCACAATGCCTGCTTAAGTACAAGAAGACTGACTGATCTTACTGTCTACGTTTAGAACCATTCCTGTGACACAAGTTATAGATTCCGATGCTTCACTTCAGGTTTACTGTACCCTTCTCACCTTCTTATTGACGATGACACACAGAAATTGCATCGGAATTAAATACAAAAGGCACAATGCCGACTTAAGTACAAGAAGACTGAATCTTCTTACTGACTATGTTTGGAACCATTCCTGTGACACTAGTTATAGATTCCGATGCCTCACTTCAGGTTTAGTGTAATTCTCTGACCTTCTTATTGACGATGAAACACAGATATTGCATCGGAATTAAATAGAAAAGGCACAATGCCGACTTAAGTACAAGTAGACTGACTCTTCTTACTGACTATGTTTTGAACCATTCCTGTGACACTATTTACAGATTCCGATGCTTCACTTCAGCTTTACTGTATCCCTCTGACCTTTTTATTGACGATGAAACACCGAAATTGCATCGGAATTAGATACAAAAGGCACAATGCCGACTTAAGTACAAGAAGACTGACTCTTCCTACTGTCTATGTTTTAAACGATTACTGTGACAATATTTATTGATTCCGATGCTTCACTTCAGGTTTACTGTATCCTTTGGACCTTCAAATTGGCGACGAAATGCAGAAATAGCTTCGGAATTAAATACAAAAGGCACAATGCCGACTTAAGTACAAGAAGACTGACTCTTCTTACTGACTGTTTTGAACCATTCCTGTGACACTTGTTATAGATTACGATGATTCACTTCAGGTTTACTGTATCCCTCTGACCTTCTTATTGACGATGAAACACAGAAATTGCATCGGAATTAAATAGAAACGGCACAATGCCGACTTAAGTACAAGAAGACTGACTCTTCTTACTGACTATGTTTGGAACCATTCCTGTGACACTAGTTATAGATTCCGATGTCTCACTTCAGGTTTACTGTATCCCTCTGACCTTATTATTGACGATGAAACACAGATATTGCATCGGAATTAAATACAAAAGGCACAATGCCAACATAAGTACAAGAAGACTGCCTCTTCTTACTGACTATGATTTGAACCATTCCTGTGACATTAGTTATAGATTCCGATGCTTCACTTCAGGTTTACTCTATGACTAGGACCTTCGTATTGACGATGAAACACAGAAATTGCATCGGAACTAAATACAAAAGGCACAATGCCGACTTAAGTACAAGAAGACTGGCCCTTCCCACTGTCTATGTTTGCACGATTCCTGTGACATTGGTTATAGATTCCGATGCTTCACTTCAGGTTTACTATATCCTTTGGACCTTCTTATTGGCGACGACATACAGAAATTGCATTGGAATTAAATAGAAAAGGCACATTGCCGACTTTAGTACAAGAAGACTGACTCTTCTTACTGTCTATGTTTTGAACCATTCCTGTGACACTAGTTATAGATTCTGATGCTTCACTTCAGGTTTAGTGCATCCCTTGGACCTTCTTATTGACGATGAAACACAGAAAATGCATCGGAATTAAATACAAAAGGCACAATGCCGACTTAAGTACAAGAAGATTGACTCTTCTTACTGACTGTTTCGAACCATTCCTGTGACACAAGTAATAGATTCCAATGCTTCACTTCAGGTTTACTGTATCCCTTGGACCTTCTTATTGACGATGAAACACGGAAAATGCATCGGAATTAAATAAAAAAGGCACAATGCCGACTTAAGTACAAGAAGACTGACCGTTCTTACTGTCTATGTTTAGAACCATTCCTGTGACACTAGTTATAGATTCCAATGCTTCATTTCAGGTTTACTGTATCCCTCTGACCTTCTTATTGACGATGAAACACAGAAATTGCATCGGAATTAAATACAAAAGGCACAATGACGACTTAAGTACAAGAAGAGTAACTCTTCGTACTGACTATGATTTGAACCATTCCTGTGACGCTAGTTACAGATTCAGATGCTTCACTTCAGGTTTACTGTATCCCTTGGACCTTCTTATTGACGATGAAACACAGATATTGCATCGGAATTAAATACAAAAGACACAATGCCGACTTAAGTACAAGAAGACTGACTCTTCCTACTGTCTATGTTTTGAACCATTCCTGTGACAGTTGTTACAGATTCCGATGCTTCACTTCTGGTTTACTGTATCCCTCTGACCTTCTTTTTGACGAAGAAACACAGACATTGCATCGGTATTAAATACAAAAGGCACAATGCCGACTTAAGTACAAGAAGACTGACTCCTCCTACTGTCTATGTTTTGAACGATTCCTGTAACATTAGTTATTGATTCCGATGCTTCACTTCAGGTTTACTGTATCCTGTGGACCTTCTAATTGCCGACGAAATGCATAAATAGCTTCGGAATTAAATACAAAAGGCACAATGCCGACTTAAGTACAAGAAGACTGACTCTTCGTATTGACTATGTTTTGAACCATTCCTGTGACACTAGTTATAGATTACGATGATTCACTTAAGAATTACTGTATCCCTTGGCCCTTCTTATTGACGATGAAATACAGAAATTCCATCGGAATTAAATAGAAAAGGCACAATGCCTACTTAAGTACAAGAAGACTGAATCTTCTTGCTGTCTATGTTTTGAACCATTCCTGTGACACTAGTTATAGATTCCGATGCTTCACTTCAGGTTTACTGTATCCCTTTGACCTTCGTATTGACGATGAAACGCAGAAATTGCATCGGAATTAAGTACGAAAGGCACAATGCCGACTTAAGTACAAGAAGACTGACTCTTCTATCTGTCTATGATTTGAACCATTCCTGTGACGCTAGTTACAGATTCCGATGCTTCACTTCACCGTTACTGTATCCCTCTGACATTCTTATTGACGATGAAACACTGAAATTGCATCGGAATTAAATAGAAAAGGCACAATGCCGATTTAAGTACAAGAAGACTGACTCTTCTTTCTGTCTATGTTTTGAACTATTCCTGTGACGCTAGTTACAGATTCCGATGCTTCACTTCAGGGTTGCTGTAACCCTCTGACATTCTTATTGACGATGAAACACAGAAATTGCATCGGAATTAAATACAAAAGGCACAATGCTGACTTACGTACAAGAAGATTGTCTCTTCTTACTGACTGTTTTGAACCATTCCTGTGACACTTGTTATAGATTCCGATGCTCCACTTCAGGTTTACTGTATCCCTCTGACTTTCTAATTGACGATGAAACACAGAAATTGCATCGGTATGAAACACAAAAGGCACAATGCCGACTTAAGTACAAGAAGAATGACTCTTCGTACTGACTATGTTTTGGACCATTCCTGTGATACTAGTTATAGATTATGATGATTCACTTCAGGATTACTGTATCCCTTGGACCTTCTTATTGACGATGAAACACAGAGATTGGGTCGGAATTAAATAGAAAAAGCACAATGCCGACTTAAGTACAAGAAGACTGACTCTTCTTACTGACTATTTTTGGAACCATTCCTGTGACACTAGTTATAGATTCCGATGCCTCACTTCAGGTTTATTGTATCCCTCTGGCCATCTTATTGACGATGAAACACAGATATTGCATCGGAATTAAATAGAAAAGGCACAATGCCGACTTAAATACAACAAGACTGACTCTTCTTACTGACTATGTTTTGAACCATTCCTGTGACACTAGTTATAGATTCCGATGCTTCACTTCAGGTTTACTGTATCCCTTGGACCTTCTTATTGACGATGAAACACAGAAATAGCATCGGATTTAAATACAAAAGGCACACTGCCGACTGAAGTACAAGAAGACTGACTCCTCTTTCTGTCTATGTTTTGAACCATTCCTGTGACGCTAGTTACAGATTCCGATGCTTCACTTCAGGGTTACTGTATCTCTCTGACATTCTTATTGACGATGAAACACTGAAATTCCATCGGAATTAAATAAAAAAGGCACAATGGCGACTTAAGTACAAGAAGACTGACTCTTCCTACTGTCTATGTATTGAACGATTCCTGTGACATTAGTTATTGTTTCCGATGCTTCACTTCAGGTTTACTGTATCGTTTGGACCTTCTAATTGGCGACGAAATGCATAAATAGCTTCGGAATTAAATACAAAAGGCACAATGCCGACTTAAGTACAAGAAGACTGACTCTTCGTATTGACTATGCTTTGAACCATTCCTGTGACACTAGTTATAGATTACGATGATTCACTTAGGGATTACTGTATCCCTTGGCCCTTCTCATTGACGATGAAACACAGAAATGCCATCGGAATTAAATAGAAAATGCACAATGCCGACTACAGTACAAGAAGACTGACTCTTCTTGCTGTCTATGTTTTGAACCATTCCTGTGACACTAGTTATAGATTCCGAAGCTTCACTTCAGGTTTACTGTATCCCTTGGACCTTCTTATTGACGATGAAACACAGAAATTGCATCGGAATCAAGTACAAAAGGCACAATGCCGACTTAAGTACAAGAAGACTGACTCTTCTTTCCGTCAATGTTTTTAACCATTCCTGTGACGCTAGTTACAGATTCCGATGCTTCACTTCACCGTTACTGTATCCCTCTGACATTCTTATTGACGATGAAACACTGAAATTGCATCGGAATTAAATAGAAAAGGCACAATGCCGACTTAAGTACAAGAAGACTGACTCTTCCTACTGTCTATGATTTGAATCATTCCTGTGACACTAGTTATAGATTCCGATGCTTCAATTCAGGTTTACTGTATCCCTTGGACGTTCTTATTGACGATGAAACACAGAAATTGCATCGGAATTAAATAGAAAAGGCACAATGCCGACCTATGTACAAGAAGACAGACTCTCCTTACTGACTATGTTTTGAACCATTAATGTGACGCTAGTTACAGATTCTGATGCTTCACTTCAGGTTTACTGTATCCCTTGGACCTTCTTGTTGACGATGAAACACAGATACTGCATCTTAATTAAATACAAAAGGCACAATGCCAACTTAAGTCCAAGAGGACTGACTTTTCCTACTGTCTATGTTTTGAACCACTCCTGTGACACTAGTTACAGATTCCGATGCTTCACTTCAGGTTAACTGTATCCCTCTGACCTTCTTTTTGACGATGAAACACAGAAATGCCATCGGAATTAAATACAAAAGGCACAATGCCGACTTAAGTACAAGAATACTGACTCTTCCTACTGTCTATGTTTTGAACGATTCCTGTGACATTAGTTATTGATTCCGATGCTTCACTTCAGGTTTGCTGTATCCTTTGGACCTTGTAATTGGCGACGAAATGCAGAAATAGGTTCGGAATGAAAAACAAAAGGCACAATGCCGACTTAAGTACAAGACGACTGACTCTTCTTACTGACTGTTTTGAACCATTCCTGTGACACTTGTTATAGATTCCGATGCTTCACTTCAGGTTTACTGTATTCCTCTGACCTACTTTTTGACGATGAAACACAGAAATTGCATCGGAATTAAATACAAGAGGCACAATGCCGACATAAGTACGAAGAAGACTGACTCTTCTTACTGTCTATGTTTTGAACCATTCCTGTGACACTAGTTATAGATTCCGATGCTTCACTTCAGGTTTACTGTATCCCTCTGACCTTCTTATTGACGATGAAGCACAGAAGATGCATCGGAATTAAATACAAAATGCACAATGCCGACTTAAGTACAAGAAGACTGACTCTTCTTACTGACTATGTTTTGAACCATTCCTGTGACACTAGTTATAGATTCCGATGCTTCACTTCAGGTTTACTGTATCCCTCTGACCTTCTTATTGACGATGAAGCACAGAAGATGCATCGGAATTAAATACAAAATGCACAATGCCGACTTAAGTACAAGAAGACTGACTCTTCTTACTGTCTATGTTTTGAACCATCCCTGTGACACTAGTTATAGTTTCCGATGCTTCACCTCAGGTTTACTGTATCCCTTGCACCTTCGTATTGACGATGAAACACAGATATTACATCGGAATTAAATACAAAAAAATCACAATGCCTGCTTAAGTACAAGAAGACTGACTGATCTTACTGTCTACGTTTAGAACCATTCCTGTGACACAAGTTATAGATTCCGATGCTTCACTTCAGGTTTACTGTACCATTCTCACCTTCTTATTGACGATGACACACAGAAATTGCATCGGAATTAAATACAAAAGGCACAATGCCGACTTAAGTACAAGAAGACTGAATCTTCTTACTGACTATGTTTGGAACCATTCCTGTGACACTAGTTATAGATTCCGATGCCTCACTTCAGGTTTAGTGTAATTCTCTGACCTTCTTATTGACGATGAAACACAGATATTGCATCGGAATTAAATAGAAAAGGCACAATGCCGACTTAAGTACAAGTAGACTGACTCTTCTTACTGACTATGTTTTGAACCATTCCTGTGACACTATTTACAGATTCCGATGCTTCACTTCAGCTTTACTGTATCCCTCTGACCTTTTTATTGACGATGAAACACCGAAATTGCATCGGAATTAGATACAAAAGGCACAATGCCGACTTAAGTACAAGAAGACTGACTCTTCCTACTGTCTATGTTTTAAACGATTACTGTGACAATATTTATTGATTCCGATGCTTCACTTCAGGTTTACTGTATCCTTTGGACCTTCAAATTGGCGACGAAATGCAGAAATAGCTTCGGAATTAAATACAAAAGGCACAATGCCGACTTAAGTACAAGAAGACTGACTCTTCTTACTGACTGTTTTGAACCATTCCTGTGACACTTGTTATAGATTACGATGATTCACTTCAGGTTTACTGTATCCCTCTGACCTTCTTATTGACGATGAAACACAGAAATTGCATCGGAATTAAATAGAAACGGCACAATGCCGACTTAAGTACAAGAAGACTGACTCTTCTTACTGACTATGTTTGGAACCATTCCTGTGACACTAGTTATAAATTCCGATGTCTCACTTCAGGTTTACTGTATCCCTCTGACCTTATTATTGACGATGAAACACAGATATTGCATCGGAATTAAATACAAAAGGCACAATGCCAACATAAGTACAAGAAGACTGCCTCTTCTTACTGACTATGATTTGAACCATTCCTGTGACATTAGTTATAGATTCCGATGCTTCACTTCAGGTTTACTCTATGACTAGGACCTTCGTATTGACGATGAAACACAGAAATTGCATCGGAACTAAATACAAAAGGCACAATGCCGACTTAAGTACAAGAAGACTGACCCTTCCCACTGTCTATGTTTGCACGATTCCTGTGACATTGGTTATAGATTCCGATGCTTCACTTCAGGTTTACTATATCCTTTGGACCTTCTTATTGGCGACGACATACAGAAATTGCATTGGAATTAAATAGAAAAGGCACATTGCCGACTTTAGTACAAGAAGACTGACTCTTCTTACTGTCTATGTTTTGAACCATTCCTGTGACACTAGTTATAGATTCTGATGCTTCACTTCAGGTTTAGTGCATCCCTTGGACCTTCTTATTGACGATAAAATACAGAAAATGCATCGGAATTAAATACAAAAGGCACAATGCCGACTTAAGTACAAGAAGATTGACTCTTCTTACTGACTGTTTCGAACCATTCCTGTGACACAAGTAATAGATTCCAATGCTTCACTTCAGGTTTACTGTATCCCTTGGACCTTCTTATTGACGATGAAACACGGAAAATGCATCGGAATTAAATAAAAAAGGCACAATGCCGACTTAAGTACAAGAAGACTGACCGTTCTTACTGTCTATGTTTAGAACCATTCCTGTGACACTAGTTATAGATTCCAATGCTTCATTTCAGGTTTACTGTATCCCTCTGACCTTCTTATTGACGATGAAACACAGAAATTGCATCGGAATTAAATACAAAAGGCACAATGACGACTTAAGTACAAGAAGAGTAACTCTTCGTACTGACTATGATTTGAACCATTCCTGTGACGCTAGTTACAGATTCAGATGCTTCACTTCAGGTTTACTGTATCCCTTGGACCTTCTTATTGACGATGAAACACAGATATTGCATCGGAATTAAATACAAAAGACACAATGCCGACTTAAGTACAAGAAGACTGACTCTTCCTACTGTCTATGTTTTGAACCATTCCTGTGACAGTTGTTACAGATTCCGATGCTTCACTTCTGGTTTACTGTATCCCTCTGACCTTCTTTTTGACGAAGAAACACAGACATTGCATCGGTATTAAATACAAAAGGCACAATGCCGACTTAAGTACAAGAAGACTGACTCCTCCTACTGTCTATGTTTTGAACGATTCCTGTAACATTAGTTATTGATTCCGATGCTTCACTTCAGGTTTACTGTATCCTGTGGACCTTCTAATTGCCGACGAAATGCATAAATAGCTTCGGAATTAAATACAAAAGGCACAATGCCGACTTAAGTACAAGAAGACTGACTCTTCGTATTGACTATGTTTTGAACCATTCCTGTGACACTAGTTATAGATTACGATGATTCACTTAAGAATTACTGTATCCCTTGGCCCTTCTTATTGACGATGAAATACAGAAATTCCATCGGAATTAAATAGAAAAGGCACAATGCCTACTTAAGTACAAGAAGACTGAATCTTCTTGCTGTCTATGTTTTGAACCATTCCTGTGACACTAGTTATAGATTCCGATGCTTCACTTCAGGTTTACTGTATCCCTTTGACCTTCGTATTGACGATGAAACGCAGAAATTGCATCGGAATTAAGTACGAAAGGCACAATGCCGACTTAAGTACAAGAAGACTGACTCTTCTATCTGTCTATGATTTGAACCATTCCTGTGACGCTAGTTACAGATTCCGATGCTTCACTTCACCGTTACTGTATCCCTCTGACATTCTTATTGACGATGAAACACTGAAATTGCATCGGAATTAAATAGAAAAGGCACAATGCCGATTTAAGTACAAGAAGACTGACTCTTCTTTCTGTCTATGTTTTGAACTATTCCTGTGACGCTAGTTACAGATTCCGATGCTTCACTTCAGGGTTGCTGTAACCCTCTGACATTCTTATTGACGATGAAACACAGAAATTGCATCGGAATTAAATACAAAAGGCACAATGCTGACTTACGTACAAGAAGATTGTCTCTTCTTACTGACTGTTTTGAACCATTCCTGTGACACTTGTTATAGATTCCGATGCTCCACTTCAGGTTTACTGTATCCCTCTGACTTTCTAATTGACGATGAAACACAGAAATTGCATCGGTATGAAACACAAAAGGCACAATGCCGACTTAAGTACAAGAAGAATGACTCTTCGTACTGACTATGTTTTGGACCATTCCTGTGATACTAGTTATAGATTATGATGATTCACTTCAGGATTACTGTATCCCTTGGACCTTCTTATTGACGATGAAACACAGAGATTGGGTCGGAATTAAATAGAAAAAGCACAATGCCGACTTAAGTACAAGAAGACTGACTCTTCTTACTGACTATTTTTGGAACCATTCCTGTGACACTAGTTATAGATTCCGATGCCTCACTTCAGGTTTATTGTATCCCTCTGGCCATCTTATTGACGATGAAACACAGATATTGCATCGGAATTAAATAGAAAAGGCACAATGCCGACTTAAATACAACAAGACTGACTCTTCTTACTGACTATGTTTTGAACCATTCCTGTGACACTAGTTATAGATTCCGATGCTTCACTTCAGGTTTACTGTATCCCTTGGACCTTCTTATTGACGATGAAACACTGAAATAGCATCGGATTTAAATACAAAAGGCACACTGCCGACTGAAGTACAAGAAGACTGACTCCTCTTTCTGTCTATGTTTTGAACCATTCCTGTGACGCTAGTTACAGATTCCGATGCTTCACTTCAGGGTTACTGTATCTCTCTGACATTCTTATTGACGATGAAACACTGAAATTCCATCGGAATTAAATAAAAAAGGCACAATGGCGACTTAAGTACAAGAAGACTGACTCTTCCTACTGTCTATGTATTGAACGATTCCTGTGACATTAGTTATTGTTTCCGATGCTTCACTTCAGGTTTACTGTATCGTTTGGACCTTCTAATTGGCGACGAAATGCATAAATAGCTTCGGAATTAAATACAAAAGGCACAATGCCGACTTAAGTACAAGAAGACTGACTCTTCGTATTGACTATGCTTTGAACCATTCCTGTGACACTAGTTATAGATTACGATGATTCACTTAGGGATTACTGTATCCCTTGGCCCTTCTCATTGACGATGAAACACAGAAATGCCATCGGAATTAAATAGAAAATGCACAATGCCGACTACAGTACAAGAAGACTGACTCTTCCTACTGTCTATGATTTGAATCATTCCTGTGACACTAGTTATAGATTCCGATGCTTCAATTCAGGTTTACTGTATCCCTTGGACGTTCTTATTGACGATGAAACACAGAAATTGCATCGGAATTAAATAGAAAAGGCACAATGCCGACCTATGTACAAGAAGACAGACTCTCCTTACTGACTATGTTTTGAACCATTAATGTGACGCTAGTTACAGATTCCGATGCTTCACTTCAGGTTTACTGTATCCCTTGGACCTTCTTGTTGACGATGAAACACAGATACTGCATCTTAATTAAATACAAAAGGCACAATGCCAACTTAAGTCCAAGAGGACTGACTTTTCCTACTGTCTATGTTTTGAACCACTCCTGTGACACTAGTTACAGATTCCGATGCTTCACTTCAGGTTAACTGTATCCCTCTGACCTTCTTTTTGACGATGAAACACAGAAATGCCATCGGAATTAAATACAAAAGGCACAATGCCGACTTAAGTACAAGAATACTGACTCTTCCTACTGTCTATGTTTTGAACGATTCCTGTGACATTAGTTATTGATTCCGATGCTTCACTTCAGGTTTGCTGTATCCTTTGGACCTTGTAATTGGCGACGAAATGCAGAAATAGGTTCGGAATGAAAAACAAAAGGCACAATGCCGACTTAAGTACAAGACGACTGACTCTTCTTACTGACTGTTTTGAACCATTCCTGTGACACTTGTTATAGATTCCGATGCTTCACTTCAGGTTTACTGTATTCCTCTGACCTACTTTTTGACGATGAAACACAGAAATTGCATCGGAATTAAATACAAGAGGCACAATGCCGACATAAGTACGAAGAAGACTGACTCTTCTTACTGTCTATGTTTTGAACCATTCCTGTGACACTAGTTATAGATTCCGATGCTTCACTTCAGGTTTACTGTATCCCCTGCACCTTCTTATTGACGATGAAACACAGAAATTGCATCGGAATCAAGTACAAAAGGCACAATGCCGACTTAAGTACAAGAAGACTGACTCTTCTTTCCGTCAATGTTTTTAACCATTCCTGTGACGCTAGTTACAGATTCCGATGCTTCACTTCACCGTTACTGTATCCCTCTGACATTCTTATTGACGATGAAACACTGAAATTGCATCGGAATTAAATAGAAAAGGCACAATGCCGACTTAAGTACAAGAAGACTGACTCTTCCTACTGTCTATGATTTGAATCATTCCTGTGACACTAGTTATAGATTCCGATGCTTCAATTCAGGTTTACTGTATCCCTTGGACGTTCTTATTGACGATGAAACACAGAAATTGCATCGGAATTAAATAGAAAAGGCACAATGCCGACCTATGTACAAGAAGACAGACTCTCCTTACTGACTATGTTTTGAACCATTAATGTGACGCTAGTTACAGATTCCGATGCTTCACTTCAGGTTTACTGTATCCCTTGGACCTTCTTGTTGACGATGAAACACAGATACTGCATCTTAATTAAATACAAAAGGCACAATGCCAACTTAAGTCCAAGAGGACTGACTTTTCCTACTGTCTATGTTTTGAACCACTCCTGTGACACTAGTTACAGATTCCGATGCTTCACTTCAGGTTAACTGTATCCCTCTGACCTTCTTTTTGACGATGAAACACAGAAATGCCATCGGAATTAAATACAAAAGGCACAATGCCGACTTAAGTACAAGAATACTGACTCTTCCTACTGTCTATGTTTTGAACGATTCCTGTGACATTAGTTATTGATTCCGATGCTTCACTTCAGGTTTGCTGTATCCTTTGGACCTTGTAATTGGCGACGAAATGCAGAAATAGGTTCGGAATGAAAAACAAAAGGCACAATGCCGACTTAAGTACAAGACGACTGACTCTTCTTACTGACTGTTTTGAACCATTCCTGTGACACTTGTTATAGATTCCGATGCTTCACTTCAGGTTTACTGTATTCCTCTGACCTACTTTTTGACGATGAAACACAGAAATTGCATCGGAATTAAATACAAGAGGCACAATGCCGACATAAGTACGAAGAAGACTGACTCTTCTTACTGTCTATGTTTTGAACCATTCCTGTGACACTAGTTATAGATTCCGATGCTTCACTTCAGGTTTACTGTATCCCCTGCACCTTCGTATTGACGATGAAACACAGATATTACATCGGAATTAAATACAAAAGGCACAATGCCGACTTAAGTACAAGAAGACTGACTCTTCTTACTGACTATGTTTGGAACCATTCCTGTGGCACTAGATATAGATTCCGATGCCTCACTTCAGGTTTACTGTTTCCCTCTGACCTTCTTATTGACGATGAAACACAGATATTGCATCGGAATTAAATAGAAAAGGCACAATGCCGACTTAAGTACAAGAAGACTGACTCTTCTTACTGACTATGTTTTGAACCATTCCTGTGACACTAGTTATAGATTCCGATGCTTCACTTCAGGTTTACTGTATCCCTCTGACCTTCTTATTGACGATGTAACACGGATATTGCATCGGAATTAAATACAAAAGGCACAATGCCGACTTAAGTACAAGAAGACTGACTCTTCCAACTGTCTATGTTTTGAACCATTCCTGTGACACTATTTACAGATTCCGATGCTTCACTTCAGCTTTACTGTATCCCTCTGACCTTCTTTTTGACGATGAAACACAGACATTGCATCGGAATTAAATACAAAAGGCACAATGCCGACTTAAGTACAAGAAGACTGACTCTTCCTACTGTCTATGTTTTGAACGATTACTGTGACATTAGTTATTGATTCCGATGCTTCACTTCACGTTTACTGTATCCTTTGGACCTTCTAATTGGCGACGAAATGCAGAAATAGCTTCGGAATTAAATACAAAAGGCACAATGCCGACTTAAGTACAAGAAGACTGACTCTTCTTACTGACTGTTTTGAACCATTCCTGTGACACTAGTTATAGATTCCGATGCCTCACTTCAGGTTTATTGTATCCCTCTGGCCATCTTATTGACGATGAAACACAGATATTGCATCGGAATTAAATAGAAAAGGCACAATGCCGACTTAAATACAACATGACTGACTCTTCTTACTGACTATGTTTTGAACCTTTCCTGTGACACTAGTTATGGATTCCGATGCTTCACTTCAGGTTTACTGTGTCCCTCTGACCTCCTTATTGACGATCAAACACAGAAAGTGCATCGGAATTAAATAGAAAAGGCACAATGCCGACTTAAGTACAAGAAGACTGACTCTTCTTACTGTCTATGTTTTGAACCATTCCTGTGACACTAGTTATAGATTCCGATGCTTCACTTCAGGTTTACTGTATCCCTTGGACCTTCTTATTGACGATGAAACACAGAAATAGCATCGGATTTAAATACAAAAGGCACACTGCCGACTGAAGTACAAGAAGACTGACTCCTCTTTCTGTCTATGTTTTGAACCATTCCTGTGACGCTAGTTACAGATTCCGATGCTTCACTTCAGGGTTACTGTATCTCTCTGACATTCTTATTGACGATGAAACGCTGAAATTCCATCGGAATTAAATAGAAAAGGCACAATGCCGACCTAAGTACAAGAAGACTGACTCTTCCTACTGTCTATGTATTGAACGATTCCTGTGACATTAGTTATTGTTTCCGATGCTTCACTTCAGGTTTACTGTATCCTTTGGACCTTCTAATTGGCGACGAAATGCATAAATAGCTTTGGAATTAAATACAAAAGGCACAATGCCGACTTAAGTACAAGAAGACTGACTCTTCGTATTGACTATGCTTTGAACCATTCCTGTGACACTAGTTATAGATTACGATGATTCACTTAGGGATTACTGTATCCCTTGGCCCTTCTTATTGACGATGAAACACAGAAATTGCATCGGAATTAAATAGAAAAGGCAAAATGCCGACTTAAGTACAGGAAGACTGACTTTTCTTACTGACTATGTTTGGAACCCTTCCTGTGACACTAGTTATAGATTCCGATGCCTCACTTTAGGTTTACTGTATCCCTCTGACCTTCTTATTGACGATGAAACACAGAAATTCCATCGGAATTAAATAGAAAAGGCACAATGCCGACTACAGTACAAGAAGACTGACTCTTCTTGCGGTCTATGTTTTGAACCAATCCTGTGACACTAGTTATAGATTCCGAAGCTTCACTTCAGGTTTACTGTATCCCTTGGACCTTCTAATTGACGATGAAACACAGAAATTGCATCGGAATCAAGTACAAAAGGCACAATGCCGACTTAAGTACAAGAAGACTGACTCTTCTTTCCGTCAATGTTTTGAACCATTCCTGTGACGCTAGTTACAGATTCCGATGCTTCACTTCACCGTTACTGTATCCCTCTGACATTCTTATTGACGATGAAACACTGAAATTGCATCGGAATTAAATAGAAAAGGCACAATGCCGACTTAAGTACAAGAAGACTGACTCTTCCTACTGTCTATGATTTGAACCATTCCTGTGACACTAGTTATAGATTCCGATGCTTCAATTCAGGTTTACTGTATCCCTTGGACGTTCTTATTGACGATGAAACACAGAAATTGCATCGGAATTAAATAGAAAAGGCACAATGCCGACCTATGTACAAGAAGACAGACTCTCCTTACTGACTATGTTTTGAAACATTAATGTGACGCTAGTTACAGATTCCGATGCTTCACTTCAGGTTTACTGTATCCCTTGGACCTTCTTGTTGACGATGAAACACAGATACTGCATCTTAATTAAATACAAAAGGCACAATGCCAACTTAAGTACAAGAGGACTGACTTTTCCTACTGTCTATGTTTTGAACCACTCCTGTGACACTAGTTACAGATTCCGATGCTTCACTTCAGGTTAACTGTATCCCTCTGACCTTCTTTTTGACGATGAAACACAGAAATTGCATCGGAATTAAATACAAAAGGCACAATGCCGACTTAAGTACAAGAATACTGACTCTTCCTACTGTCTATGTTTTGAACGATTCCTGTGACATTAGTTATTGATTCCAATGCTTCACTTCAGGTTTGCTGTATCCTTTGGACCTTGTAATTGGCGACGAAATGCAGAAATAGCTTCGGAATGAAAAACAGAAGGCACAATGCCGACTTAAGTACAAGACGACTGACTCTTCTTACTGACTGTTTTGAACCATTCCTGTGACACTTGTTATAGATTCCGATGCTTCACTTCAGGTTTACTGTATCCCTCTGACCTACTTTTTGACGATGAAACACAGAAATTGCATCGGAATTAAATACAAGGGGCACAATGCCGACATAAGTACGAAGAAGACTGACTCTTCTTACTGTCTATGTTTTGAACCATTCCTGTGACACTAGTTATAGATTCCGATGCTTCACTTCAGGTTTACTGTATCCCTTGCACCTTCGTATTAACGATGAAACACAGATGTTACATCGGAATTAAATACAAAAGGCACAATGCCGACTTAAGTACAAGAAGGCTGACCGATCTTACTGTCTATGTTTAGAACCATTTCTGTGACACAAGTTATAGATTCCGATGCTTCACTTCGGGTTTAGTGTATCCCTCTCATCTTCTTATTGACGATGAAACACAGAAATTGCATCGGTATGAAACACAAAAGGCACAATGCCGACTTAAGTACAAGAAGAATGACTCTTCGTACTGACTATGTTTTGAACCATTCCTGTGATACTAGTTATAGATTATGATGATTCACTTCAGGATTACTGTATCCCTTGGACCTTCTTATTGACGATGAAACACAGAGATTGCATCGGAATTAAATAGAAAAAGCACAATGCCGACTTAAGTACAAGAAGACTGACTCTTCTTACTGACTATTTTTGGAACCATTCCTGTGACACTAGTTATAGATTCCGATGCCTCACTTCAGGATTATTGTATCCCTCTGGCCATCTTATTGACGATGAAACACAGATATTGCATCGGAATTAAATAGAAAAGGCACAATGCCGACTTAAATACAACAAGACTGACTCTTCTTACTGACTATGTTTTGAACCATTCCTGTGACACTAGTTATGGATTCCGATGCTTCACTTCAGGTTTACTGTATCCCTCTGACCTCCTTATTGACGATCAAACACAGAAAGTGCATCGGAATTAAATAGAAAAGGCACAATGCCGACTTAAGTACAAGAAGACTGACTCTTCTTACTGTCTATGTTTTGAACCATTCCTGTGACACTAGTTATAGATTCCGATGCTTCACTTCAGGTTTACTGTATCCCTTGGACCTTCTTATTGACGATGAAACACAGAAATAGCATCGGATTTAAATACAAAAGGCACACTGCCGACTGAAGTACAAGAAGACTGACTCCTCTTTCTGTCTATGTTTTGAACCATTCCTGTGACGCTAGTTACAGATTCCGATGCTTCACTTCAGGGTTACTGTATCTCTCTGACATTCTTATTGACGATGAAACACTGAAATTCCATCGGAATTAAATAGAAAAGGCACAATGCCGACTTAAGTACAAGAAGACTGACTCTTCTTACTGTCTATGTTTTGAACCATTCCTGTGACACTAGTTATAGATTCCGAAGCTTCACTTCAGGTTTACTGTATCCCTTGGACCTTCTTATTGACGATGAAACACAGAAATTGCATCGGAATCAAGTACAAAAGGCACAATGCCGACATAAGTACAAGAAGACTGATTCTTCTTTCCGTCAATGTTTTGAACCATTCCTGTGACGCTAGTTACAGATTCCGATACTTCACTTCACCGTTACTGTATCCCTCTGACATTCTTATTGACGATGAAACACTGAAATTGCATCGGAATTAAATAGAAAAGGCACAATGCCGACTTAAGTACAAGAAGACTGACTCTTCCTACTGTCTATGATTTGAACCATTCCTGTGACACTAGTTATAGATTCTGATGCTTCACTTCAGGTTTACTGTATCCCTTGGACGTTCTTATTGACGATGAAACACAGAAATTGCATCGGAATTAAATAGAAAAGGCACAATGCCGACTTATGTACAAGAAGACAGACTCTTCTTACTGACTATGTTTTGAACCATTAATGTGACGCTAGTTACAGATTCCGATGCTTCACTTCAGGTTTACTGTATCCCTTGGACCTTCTTGTTGACGATGAAACACAGATACTGCATCTTAATTAAATACAAAAGGCACAATGCCGACTTAAGTACAAGAGGACTGACTCTTCCTACTGTCTATGTTTTGAACCATTCCTGTGACACTAGTTACAGATTCCGATGATTCACTTCGGGTTAACTGTATCCCTCTGACCTTCGTTTTGACGATGAAACACAGAAATTGCATCGGAATTAAATACAAAAGGCACAATGCCGACTTAAGTACAAGAATACTGACTCTTCCTACTGTCTATGTTTTGAACGATTCCTGTGACATTAGTTATTGATTCCGATGCTTCACTTCAGGTTTGCTGTATCCTTTGGACCTTGTAATTGGCGACGAAATGCAGAAATAGCTTCGGAATGAAAAACAAAAAGCACAATGCCGTCTTAAGTACAAGACGACTGACTCTTCTTACTGACTGTTTTGAACCATTCCTGTGACACTTGTTATAGATTCCGATGCTTCACTTCAGGTTTACTGTATCCCTCTGACCTACTTTTTGACGATGAAACACAGAAATTGCATCGGAATTAAATACAAAAGGCACAATGCCGACATAAGTACGAAGAAGACTGACTCTTCTTACTGTCTATGTTTTGAACCATTCCTGTGACACTAGTTATAGATTCCGATGCTTCACTTCAGGTTTACTGTATCCCTTGCACCTTCGTATTGACGATGAAACACAGATATTACATCGGAATTAAATACAAAATGCACAATGCCGACTTAAGTACAAGAAGACTGACCGATCTTACTGTCTATGTTTAGAACCATTTCTGTGACACAAGTTATAGATTCCGATGCTTCACTTCGGGTTTACTGTATCCCTCTCACCTTCTTATTGACGATGAGACACAGAAATTGAATCGGAATTAAATACAAAAGGCACAATGCCGACTTAAGTACAAGAAGACTGACTCTTCTTACTGACTATGCTTGGTACCATTCCTGTGACACTAGTTATAGATTCCGAAGCCTCACTTCAGGTTTACTGTTTCCCTCTGACCTTCTTATTGACGATGAAACACAGATATTGCATCGGAACTAAATAGAAAAGGCACAATGCCGACTTAAGTACAAGAAGACTGACTCTTCTTACTGACTATGTTTTGATCCATTCCTGTGACACTAGTTATAGATTCCGATGCTTCACTTCAGGTTTACTGTATCCCTCTGACCTTCTTATTGACGATGAAACACGGATATTGCATCGGAATTAAATACAAAAGGCACAATGCCGACTTAAGTACAAGAAGACTGACTCTTCCAACTGTCTATGTTTTGAACCATTCCTGTGACACTATTTACAGATTCCGATGCTTCACTTCAGCTTTACTGTATCCCTCTGACCTTCTTTTTGACGATGAAACACAGGAATTGCATCGGAATTAGATACAAAAGGCACAGTGCCGACTTAAGTACAAGAAGACTGACTCTTCCTACTGTCTATGTTTTGAACGATTACTGTGACATTAGTTATTGATTCCGATGCTTCACTTCACGTTTACTGTATCCTTTGGACCTTCTAATTGGCGACGAAATGCAGAAATAGCTTCGGAATTAAATACAAAAGGCACAATGCCGACTTAAGTACAAGAAGACTGACTCTTCTTACTGACTGTTTTGAACCATTCCTGTGACACTTGTTATAGATTACGATGATTCACTTCAGGTTTACTGTATCCCTTGGACCTTCTTATTGACGATGAAACACAGAAATTGCATCGGAATTAAATAGAAACGGCACAATGCCGACTTAAGTACAAGAAGACTGACTCTTCTTACTGACTATGTTTGGCACCATTCCTGTGACACTAGTTATAGATTCCGATGCCTCACTTCAGGTTTACTGTATCCCTCTGACCTTACTATTGACGATGAAACACAGATATTGCATCGGAATTAAATACAAAAGGCACAATGCCAGCATAAGTACAAGAAGACTGACTCTTCTTACTGACTATGTTTTGAACCATTCCTGTGACATTAGTTATAGATTCCGATGCTTCACTTCAGGTTTACTCTATCCCTAGGACCTTCGTATTGACGATGAAACACAGAAATTGGATCGGAACTAAATACAAAAGGCACAATGCCGACTTAAGTACAAGAAGACTGACCCTTCCCACTGTCTATGTTTGAACGATTCCTGTGACATTGGTTATAGATTCCGATGCTTCACTTCAGGTTTACTATATCCTTTGGACCTTCTTATTGGCGACGAAATACAGAAATTGCATTGGAATTAAATAGAAAAGGCACATTGCTGACTTTAGTAAAAGAAGACTGACTCTTCTTACTGTCTATGTTTTGAACCATTCCTGTGACACTAGTTATAGATTCCGATGCTTCACTTCAGGTTTACTGTATCCCTCGGACCTTCTTATTGACGATGAAACACAGAAAATGCATCGGAATTAAATACAAATGGAACAATGCCGACTTAAGTACAAGAGGATTGACTCTTCTTACTGACGGTTTCGAACCATTCCTGTGCCCAAGTAATAGATTCCGATGCTTCACTTCAGGTTTACTGTATCCCTTGGATCTTCTTATTGACGATGAAACACAGAAAATGCATCGGAATTAAATAAAAAAGGCACAATGCCGACTTAAGTACAAGAAGACTGACCCTTCTTACTGTCTATGTTTAGAACCATTCCTGTGACACTAGTTATAGATTCGGATGCTTCATTTCAGGTTTACTGTATCCCTCTGACCTTCTTATTGACGATGAAACACAGAAATTGCATCGGAATTAAATACAAAAGGCACAATGACGACTTAAGTACAAGAAGACTAACTCTTCGTACTGACTTTGATTTGAACCATTCCTGTGACGCTAGTTACAGATTCCGAGGCTTCACTTCAGGTTTACTGTATCCCTTGGACCTTCTTATTGACGATGAAACAAAGATATTGCATCGGAATTAAATACAAAAGGCACAATGCCAACTTAAGTACAAGAAGACTGACTCTTCCTACTGTCTATGTTTTGAACGATTCGTGTGACATTAGTTATTTATTCCGATGCTTCACTTCAGGATTACTGTATCCTTTGGACCTTCTAATTGCCGACGAAATGCATAAATAGCTTCGGAAATAAATACAAAAGGCACAATGCCGACTTAAGTTCAAGAAGACTGACCCTTCTTACTGACTATGTTTGGAACCATTCCTGTGACACTAGTAATAGATTCCGATGCCTCACTTTAGGTTTACTGTATCCCTCTGACCTTCTTATTGAGGATGAAACACAGAAATTCCATCGGAATTAAATAGAAAAGGCACAATGCCGACTTCAGTACAAGAAAACTGACTCTTCTTGCTGTCTATGTTTTGAACCATTCCTGTGACACTAGTTATAGATTCCGAAGCTTCACTTCAGGTTTACTGTATCCCTTGGACCTTCTTATTGACAATGAAACACAGAAATTGCATCGGAATTAAGTACAAAAGGCACAATGCCGACTTAAGTACAAGATGACTGACTCTTCTTTCTGTCTATGTTTTGAACCATTCCTGTGACGCTAGTTACAGATTCCGATGCTTCACTTCACCGTTACTGTATCCCTCTGACATTCTTATTGACGATGAAAAACTGAAATTGCATCGGAATTAAATAGAAAAGGCACAATGCCCAATTAAGTACAAGAAGACTGACTCTTCCTACTGTCTATGATTTGAACCATTCCTGTGACACTAGTTATAGATTCCGATGCTTCACTTCAGGTTTACTGTATCCCTTGGACGTTCTTATTGACGATGAAACACAGAAATTGCATCGGAATTAAATAGAAAAGGCACAATGCCGACTTATGTACAAGAAGACAGACTCTTCTTACTGACTATGTTTTGAACCATTAATGTGACGCTAGTTACAGATTCCGATGCTTCACTTCAGGTTTACTGTATCCCTTGGACCTTCTTGTTGACGATGAAACACAGATACTGCATCTTAATTAAATACAAAAGGCACAATGCCGACTTAAGTACAAGTGGACTGACTCTTCCTACTGTCTATGTTTTGAACCATTCTTGTGACACTAGTTACAGATTCCGAAGCTTCACTTCAGGTTAACTGTATCCCTCTGACCTTCTTTTTGACGATGAAACACAGAATTTGCATCGGAATTAAATACAAAAGGCACAATGCCGACTTAAGTACAAGAATACTGACTCTTCCTACTGTCTATGTTTTGAACGATTCCTGTGACATTAGTTATTGATTCCGATGCTTCACTTCAGGTTTGCTGTATCCTTTGGACCTTGTAATTGGCGACGAAATGCAGAAATAGCTTCGGAATGAAAAACAAAAGGCACAATGCCGACTTGAGTACAAGACGACTGACTCTTCTTACGGACTGTTTTGAACCATTCCTGTGACACTTGTTATAGATTCCGATGCTTCACTTCAGGTTTACTGTATCCCTCTGACCTTCTTTTTGACGATGAAACACAGAAATTGCATCGGAATTAAATACAAAAGGCACAATGCCGATATAAGTACGAAGAAGACTGACTCTTCTTACTGTCTATGTTTTGAACCATTCCTGTGACACTAGTTATAGATTCCGATGCTTCACTTCAGGTTTACTGTATTCCTTGCACCTTCGTATTGACGATGAAACACAGATATTACATCGGAATTAAATACAAAAGGCACAATGCCGACTTAAGTACAAGAAGACTGACCGATCTTACTGTCTATGTTTAGAACCATTCCTGTGACACAAGTTATAGATTCCGATGCTTCACTTCGGGTTTACTGTATCCCTCTCACCTTCTTATTGACGATGAGACACAGAAATTGAATCGGAATTAAATACAAAGGGCACAATGCCGACTTAAGTACAAGAAGACTGACTCTTCTTACTGACTATGTTTTGAACCATTCCTGTGACACTAGTTATAGATTCCGATGCTTCACTTCAGGTTTACTGTATCCCTCTGACCCTCTTATTGACTATGAAACACGGATATTGCATCGGAATTAAATACAAAAGGCACAATGCCGACTTAAGTACAAGAAGACTGACTCTTCCAACTGTCAATGTTTTGAACCATTCCTGTGACACTATTTACAGATTCCGATGCTTCACTTCAGCTTTACTGTATCCCTCCGACATTCTTTTTGACGATGAAACACAGAAATTGCATCGGAAATAGATACAAAAGGCACAATGCCGACTTAAGTACAAGAAGACTGACTCTTCCTACTGTCTATGTTTTGAACGATTACTGTGACATTAGTTATTGATTCCGATGTTTCACTTCACGTTTACTGTATCCTTTGGACCTTCTAATTGGCGACTAAATGCAGAAATAGCTTCGGAATTAAATACAAAAGGCACAATGCCGACTTAAGTACAAGAAGACTGACTCTTCTTACTGACTGTTTTGAACCATTCCTGTGACACTTGTTATAGATTACGATGGTTCACTTCAGGTTTACTGTATCCCTTGGACCTTCTTATTGACGATGAAACACAGAAATTGCATCGGAATTAAATAGAAACGGAACAATGCCGACTTAAGTACAAGAAGACTGACTCTTCTTACTGACTATGTTTGGAACCATTCCTGTGACACTAGTTATAGATTCCGATGCCTCACTTCAGGTTTACTGTATTCCTCTGACCTTACTATTGACGATGAAACACAGATATTGCATCGGAATTAAATACAAAAGGCACAATGCCAACATAAGTACAAGAAGACTGACTCTTCTTACTGACTATGTTTTGAACCATTCCTGTGACATTAGTTATAGATTCCGATGCTTCACTTCAGGTTTACTCTATCCCTAGGACCTTTGTATTGACGATGAAACACAGAAATTGAATCGGAACTAAATACAAAAGGCACAATGCCGACTTAAGTACAACAAGACTGACCCTTCCTACTGTCTATGTTTGAACGATTCCTGTGACATTGGTTATAGATTCCGATGCTTCACTTCAGGTTTACTATATCCTTTGGAACTTCTTATTGGCGACGAAATACAGAAATTGCATTGGAATTAAATAGAAAAGGCACATTGCTGACTTTAGTACAAGAAGACTGACTCTTCTTACTGTCTATGTTTTGAACCATTCCTGTGACACTAGTTACAGATTCCGATGCTTCACTTCAGGTTTACTGTATCCCTCGGACCTTCTTATTGACGATGAAACACAGAAAATGCATCGGAATTAAATACAAATGGAACAATGCCGACTTAAGTACAAGAGGATTGACTCTTCTTACTGACTGTTTCGAACCATTCCTGTGCCCAAGTAATAGATTCCGATGCTTCACTTCAGGTTTACTGTATCCCTTGGACCTTCTTATTGACGATGAAACACAGAAAATGCATCGGAATTAAATAAAAAAGGCACAATGCCGACTTAAGTACAAGAAGACTGACCCTTCTTACTGTCTATGTTTAGAACCATTCCTGTGACACTAGTTATAGATTCCGATGCTTCATTTCACGTTTACTGTATCCCTCTGACCTTCTTATTGACGATGAAACACAGAAACTGCATCGGAATTAAATACAAAAGGCACAATGACGACATAAGTACAAGAAGACTAACTCTTCGTACTGACTTTGATTTGAACCATTCCTGTGACGCTAGTTACAGATTCCGATGCTTCACTTCAGGTTTACTGTATCCCTTGGACCTTCTTATTGACGATGAAACAAAGATATTGCATCGGAATTAAATACAAAAGGCACAATGCCGACTTAAGTACAAGAAGACTGACTCTTCCTACTGTCTATGTTTTGAACGATACGTGTGACATTAGTTATTTATTCCGATGCTTCACTTCAGGATTACTGTATCCTTTGGACCTTCTAATTGCCGACGAAATGCATAAATAGCTTCGGAATTAAATACAAAAGGCACAATGCCGACTTAAGTTCAAGAAGACTGACTCTTCTTACTGACTATGTTTTGAACCATTCATGTGACACTAGTTATAGATTCCGATGCCTCACTTTAGGTTTACTGTATCCCTCTGACCTTCTTATTGACGATGAAACACAGAAATTCCATCGGAATTAAATAGAAAAGGCACAATGCCGACTTCAGTACAAGAAGACTGACCCTTCTTGCTGTCTATGTTTTGAACCATTCCTGTGACACTAGTTATAGATTCCGAAGCTTCACTTCAGGTTTACTGTATCCCTTGGACCTTCTTATTGACAATGAAACACAGAAATTGCATCGGAATTAAGTACAAAAGGCACAATGCCGACTTAAGTACAAGAAGACTGACTCTTCTTTCTGTCTATGTTTTGAACCATTCCTGTGACGCTAGTTACAGATTCCGATGCTTCACTTCACCGTTACTGTATCCCTCTGACATTCTTATTGACGATGAAACACAGAAATTGCATCGGAATTAAATACAAAAAGCACAATGCCGACATAAGAACAAGAAGACTGACTCTTCCTACTGTCTATATTTTGAACCATTCCTGTGACACTAGTTATAGATTCCGATGCTTCACTTCAGGTTTACTGTATCCCTTGGACGTTCTTATTGACGATGAAACACAGAAATTGCATCGGAATTAAATAGAAAAGGCAAAATGCCGACTTAAGTACAAGAAGACTGACTCTTCTTACTGACTATGTTTTGAACCATTAATGTGACGCTAGTTACAGATTCCGATGCTTCACTTAAGGTTTACTGTATCCCTTGGACCTTCTTGTTGACGATGAAACACAGATACTGCATCTTAATTAAATACAAAAGTCACAATGTTGACTGAAGTACAAGAGGACTGACTCTTCCTACTGTCTATGTTTTGAACCATTCCTGTGACACGAGTTACAGATTCCGATGCTTCACTTCAGGTTAACTGTATCCCTCTGACCTTCTTTATGACGATGAAACACAGAAATTGCATCGGAATTAAATACAAAAGGCACAATGCCGACTTAAGTACAAGAATACTGACTCTTCCTACTGTCTATGTTTCGAACGATTCCTGTGACATTAGTTATTGATTCCGATGCTTCACTTCAGGTTTGCTGTATCCCTTGGACCTTGTAATTGGCGACGAAATGCAGAAATAGCTTCGGAATGAAAAACAAAAGGCACAATGCCGACTTAAGTACAAGACGACTGACTCTTCTTACGGACTGTTTTGAACCATTCCTGTGACACTTCTTATAGATTCCGATGCATCGCTTCAGGCTTACTGTATCCCTCGGACCTTCTTTTTGACGATGAAACACAGAAATTGCATCGGAATTAAATACAAAAGGCACAATGCCGACTTAAGTACAAGAAGACTGACTCATCCTACTGTCTATGTTTTGAACGATTCCTGTGACATTAGTTATAGATTCCGATGCTTCACTTCAGGTTTACTGTATCCTTTGGACCTTCTTATTGACGATGAAACACAGAAAATGCATCGGAATTAAATACAAAAGGCACAATGCCGACTTACGTACAAGAAGATTGTCTCTTCTTACTGACTGTTTTGAGCCATTCCTGTGACACTAGTTATAGATTCCGATGCTTGACATCAGGTTTACTGTATCCCTCTGACCTTCTTTTTGATGATGAAACACAGATATTGCATCGGAATTAAATAGAAAAGGCACAATGCCGACTTAAATACAAGAAGACTGACTCTTCTTACTGCCTATGTTTTGAACCATTCCTGTGACACTAGTTATGGATTCCGATGCTTCACTTCAGGTTTACTGTATCCCTCTGACCTCCTTATTGACGATGAAACACAGAAAGTGCATCGGAATTAAATAGAAAAGGCACAATGCCGACTTAAGTACAAGAAGACTGACTCTTCTTACTGTCTATGTTTTGAACCATTCCTGTGACACTAGTTATAGATTCCGATGCTTCACTTCAGGTTTACTGTATCCCTTGGACCTTCTTACTGTCGATGAAACACAGAAATAGCATCGGATTTAAATACAAAGGGCACACTGCCAACTGAAGTACAAGAAGACTGACACCTCTTTCTGTCTATGTTTTGAACCATTCCTGTGACGCTAGTTACAGATTCCGATGCTTCACTTCAGGTTTACTCTACCCCTCTGACCTTCTTATTGACGATGAAGCACAGAAATTGCTTCGGAATTAATTACAAAAGGCACAATGCCGACTTAAGTACAAGAAGACTGACTCTTCTTACTGTCTATGTTTTGAACCATTCCTGTGAGACTAGTTATAGATTCCGATTCCTCACTTTAGGTTTACTGTATCCCTCTGACCTTCTTATTGACGATGAAACAGAGAAATTGCACCGGTATTAAATACAAATGGCACAATGCCAACATAAGTACAAGAAGACTGACTCTTCTTACTGACTATGTTTTGAACCATTCCTGTGACACTAGTTATAGATTCCGATGCTTCACTTTAGGTTTACTGTATCCCTTGGACCTTCGTATTGACGATGAAACACAGAAATTGCATCGGAATTAAATACAAAAGGCACAATGCCGACTTAAGTACAAGAAGACTGACTCTTCTTACTAACTATGTTTTGATCCATTCCTGTGACATTAGTTACATATTCCGATGCTTCACTTCAGGTTTACTCTATCCCTAGGACCTTCTTATTGACAATGAAACACAGAAATTGCATCGGAACTAAATACAAAAGGCACAATGCCGACTTAAGTACAAGAAGACTGACCCTTCCTACTGTCTATGTTTGAACGATTCCTGTGACATTGGTTATAGATTCCGATGCTTCACTTCAGGTTTACTATATCCTTTGGACCTTCATATTGGCGACGAAATACAGAAATTGCATTGGAATTAAATAGAAAAAAAGCACATTGCCGACTTAAATACACGAAGACTGACTCTTCTTACTGTCTATGTTTTGAACCATCCCTGTGACACTAGTTATAGATTCCGATGCTTCACTTCAGGTTTACTGTATCCCTTGGACCTTCTTATTGACGATGATACACAGAAAATGCATCGGAATTAAATACAAAAGGCACAATGCCGACTTAAGTATAAGAAGGTTGACTCTTCTTACTGACTGTTTCGAACCATTCCTGTGACACTAGTTATAGATTCCGATGCTTCACTTCAGGTTTACTCTACCCCTCTGACCTTCTGATTGACGATGAAGCACAGAAACTGCATCGTAATTAAATACAAAAGGCACAATGCCGACTTAAGTACAAGAAGACTGACTCTTCTTACTGTCTATGATTTGAACCATTCCTGTGACACTAGTTATAGATTCCGATGCTTCACTTCAGATTTACTGTATCCCTCTGACCTTCTTATTGACGATGAAACACAGAAATTGCATTGGAATTAAATACAAGAGGCACAATGCCGACTTAAGTAGAAGAAGACTGACTCTTCGTACTGACTATGTTTTGAACCATTCCTGTGACACTAGTTATAGATTACGATGATTCACTTCAGGTTTACTGTATCCCTTGGACCTTCTTATTGACGATGAAACACAGAAATTGCATCGGAATTAAATACAAAAGGCACAATGACGTCTTAAGTACAAGAAGACTGACTCTTCTTACTGACTATGATTTGAACCATTCCTGTGACGCTAGTTACAGATTCCGATGCTTCACTTCAGGTTCACTGTATCCCTTGGACCTTCTCATTGACGATGAAACACAGATATTGCATCGGAATTAAATACAAAAGGCACAACGACGACTTAAGTACAAGAAGACTTACTCTTCCTACTGTCTATGTTTTGAACCATTCCTGTGACAGTAGTTACAGATTCCGATGCTTCACTTCAGGTTTACTGTATCCCTCTGACCTTCTTATTGACGATGAAACACAGATATTGCATCGGAATTAAATACAAAAGGCACAATGACGACTTAAGTACAAGAAGACTGACTCTTCTTTCTGTCTATGTTTTGAACCATTCCTGTGACGCTAGTTACAGATTCCGATGCTTCACTTCAGGGTTGCTGTATCCCTCTGACATTCTTATTGACGATGAAACACTGAAATTGCATCGGAATTAAATAGAAAAGGCACAATGCCGACTTAAGTACAAGAAGACTGACTCTTCCTACAGTCTATGATTTGAACCATTCCTGTGACACTAGTTACAGATTCCGATGCTTCACTTCAGGTTTACTGTATCCCTTGGACCTTCTTATTAACGATGAAACACAGATATTGCATCGGAATTAAATACAAAAGGCACAATGACGACTTAAGTACAAGAAGACTGACTCTTCCTACTGTCAATGTTTTGAACCATTCCTGTGACACTAGATATAGATTATGATGCTACACTTCAGGATTACTGTATCCCTTGGACCTTCTTATTGACGATGAAACACAGAAATTGCATCGGAATTAAATAGAAAAGGCACAATGCCGACTTAAGTACAAGAAGACTGACTCTTCTTACTGACTACGTTTTGAACCATTCCTGTGACACTAGTTATGGATTCCGATGCTTCACTTCAGGTTTACTGTATCCCTCTGACCTCCTTATTGACGATGAAACACAGAAAGTGCATCGGAATTAAATAGAAAAGGCACAATGCCGACTTAAGTACAAGAAGACTGACTCTTCTTACTGTCTATGTTTTGAACCATTCCTGTGACACTAGTTATAGATTCCGATGCTTCACTTCAGGTTTACTGTATCCCTCTGACCTTCTTATTGACGATGAAACACAGAAATTGCATCGGAATTAAATACAAAAGGCACAATGCCGACTTAAGTACAAGAAGACTGACTCTTCTAACTGACTGTTTTGAACCATTCCTGTGACACTTGTTATAGATTCCGATGCTTCACTTCAGGTTTACTGTATCCCTCTGACCTTCTTATTGACGGTGAAACACAGAAATTGCATCGGTATGAAATACAAAAGGCACAATTCCGAATTAAGTACAAGAAGAATGACTCTCCGTACTGACTATGTTTTGAACCATTCCTGTGACACTAGTTATAGATTATGATGATTCACTTCAGGATTACTGTATCCCTTGGACCTTCTTATTGACGATGAAACACAGAAATTGCATCGGAATTAAATAGTAAAGGCACAATGCCGACTTAAGTACAAGAAGACTGACTCTTCTTACTGACTACGATTTTAACCATTCCTGTGACACTAGTTATGGATTCCGATGCTTCACTTCAGGTTTACTGCATCCCTCTGAACTTCTTATTGACGATGAAACACAGAAAGTGCATCGGAATTAAATAGAAAAGGCACAAAGCCGACTTAAGTACAAGAGGACTGACTCTTCCTACTGTCTATGATTTTAATCATTCCTGTGACACTAGTTACAGATTCCGATGCTTCACTTCAGGTTTACGGTATCCCTCTGACCTTCTTTTAACGATGAAACACAGAAATTGCATCGGAATTAAATACAAAAGGCACAATGCCGACTTAAGTACAAGAAGTTTGACTCTTCTTACTGACTGTTTCGAACCATTCCTGTGACACTAGTTATAGATTCCGATGCTTCACTTCAGGTTTACTCTACCTCTCTGACCTTCTTATTGACGATGAAGCACAGAAATTGCATCGGAATTAAATAAAACAGGCACAATGCCGACTTAAGTACAAGAAGACTGACTCTTCTTACTGTCTAAGTTTTGAACCATTCCTGTGACACTAGTTATAGATTCCGATGCTTCACTTCAGATTTACTGTATCCCTTGCACCTTCTTATTGACGATGAAACACAGCTATTGCATCGGTATTAAGTACAAAAGGCACAATGCCGTTTTAAGTACAAGAAGACTGACCCTTCTTACTGTCTATGTTTTGAACCATTCCTGTGACACTAGTTATAGATTCCGATGCCTCACTTCAGGTTTACTGTATCCCTTGGACGTTCTTATTGACGATGAAACACAGAAATTGCATTGGAATTAAGTACAAAAAGCACAATGCCGACTTAAGTACAAGAAGACTGACTCTTCTTACTGCTTATGGTTTGAACCATTCCTGTGACACTAGTTATAGATTCCGATGCTTCACTTTAGATTTACTGTATCCCTTGGACCTTCGAATTGACGCTGAAACACAGAAAATGCATCGGAATTAAATACAAAAGGCACAATGCCGACTTAAGGAAAAGAAGACTGACTCTTCTTACTGACTATGATTTGAACCATTCCTGTGACACTAGTTATAGATTCCGATGCTTCACTTCAGGTTTACTGTATCACTCTGACCTTCTTATTGACGATGAGACACAGAAATTGCATCGGAATTAAATACAAAAGGCACAATGCCGACATAAGTACAAGAAGACTGACTCTTCTTACTGACTATGTTTGGAACCATTCCTGTGACACTAGTTATAGATTCCGATACCTCACTTCAGGTTTACTCTATCCCTCTGACCTTCTTATTGACGATGAAAGGCAGATATTGCATCGGAATTAAATAGAAAAGGCACAATGCCTACTTAAGTACAAGAAGACTGACTCTTCTTACTGACTATGTTTTGAACTATTCCTGTGACACTAGTTATAGTTTCCGATGCTTCACTTCAGGTTTACTGTATCCCTCTGACCTCCTTATTGTCGATGAAACACAGATATTGCATCGGAATTAAATACAAAAGGCACAATGCCGACTTAAGTACAAGAAGACTGACTCTTCCAACTGTCTATGTTTTGAACCATTCCTGTGACACTACTTATAGATTACGATGCTTCACTTTAGGTTTCCTGTATCCCTTGGACCTTCGTATTGACGATGAAACACAGAAAGTGCATCGGAATTAATTACAAAAGGCACATTGCCGACTTAAGTACAAGAAGACAGACTCTTCTTACTAACTATGTTTTGATCCATTCCTGTGACATTAGTTACAGATTCCGATGCTTCACTTCAGGTTTACTCTACCCCTCTGACCCTCTTATTGACGATGAAGCACAGAAATTGCATCGGAATTAATTACAAAAGGCACAATGCCGACTTAAGTACAAGAAGACTGACTCTTCTTACTGACTATGATTTGAACCATTCCTGTGACGCTAGTTACAGATTCCGATGCTTCACTTCAGGTTTACTGTATCCCTTGGACCTTCTTACTGACGATGAAACACAGATATTGCATCGGAATTAAATACAAAAGGCACAATGACGACTTAAGTAGAAGAAGACTGACTCTTCGTACTGACTATGTTTTGAACCATTCCTGTAACAGTAGTTACAGATTCCGATGCTTCACTTCAGGTTTACTGTATCCCTCTGACCTTCTTATTGGCGATGAAACACAGATATTGCATCGGAATTAAATACAAAAGGCACAATGACGACATAAGTACAAGAAGACTGACTCTTCTTTCTGTCTATGTTTTGAACCATTCCTCTGACGCTAGTTACAGATTCCGATGCTTCACTTCAGGGTTGCTGTAACCCTCTGACATTCTTATTGACGATGAAACACTGAAATTGCATCGGAATTAAATAGAAAAGGCACAATGCCGACTTAAGTACAAGAAGACTGAATCTTCCTACAGTCTATGATTTGAACCATTCCTGTGACACTAGTTATAGATTCCGATGCTTCACTTCAGGTTTACTGTATCCCTTGGACGTTCTTATTGACGATGAAACACAGTAATTGCATTGGAATTAAGTACAAAAGGCACAATGCCGACTTAAGTACAAGAAGACTGACTCTTCTTACTGCCTATGGTTTGAACCATTCCTGTGACACTAGTTATAGATTCCGATGCTTCACTTTAGATTTACTGTATCCCTTGGACCTTCGAATTGACGCTGAAACACAGAAAATGCATCGGAATTAAATACAAAAGGCACAATGCTGACTTAAGGAAAAGAAGACTGACTCTTCTTACTGACTATGTTTTGAACCATTCCTGTGACACTAGTTATAGATTCCGATGCTTCACTTCAGGTTTACTGTATCCCTCTGACCTTCTTATTGACGATGAGACACAGACATTGCATCGGAATTAAATACAAAAGGCACAATGCCGACATAAGTACAAGAAGACTGACTCTTCTTACTGACTATGTTTGGAACCATTCCTGTGACACTAGTTATAGATTCCGATGCCTCACTTCAGGTTTACTCTATCCCTCTGACCTTCTTATTGACGATGAAACACAGATATTGCATCGGAATTAAATAGAAAAGGCACAATGCCTACTTAAGTACAAGAAGACTGACTCTTCTTACTGACTATGTTTTGAACCATTCCTGTGACACTAGTTATAGTTTCCGATGCTTCACTTCAGGTTTACTGTATCCCTCTGACCTCCTTATTGACGATGAAACACAGATATTGCATCGGAATTAAATACAAAAGGCACAATGCCGACTTAAGTACAAGAAGACTGACTCTTCCAACTGTCTATGTTTTGAACCATTCCTGTGACACTAGTTATAGATTCCGATGCTTCACTTCAGGTTTACTGTATCCCTTGGACGTTCTTATTGACGATGAAACACAGAAATTGCATCGGAATTAAATACAAAAAGCACAATGCCGACTTAAGAACAAGAAGACTGACTCTTCTTACTGCCTATGTTTTGAACCATTCCTGTGACGCTAGTTACAGATTCCGATGCTTCACTTCAGGTTAACTGTATCCCTTGGACCTTCTTGTTGACGATGAAACACAGATATTGCATCGGAATTAAATACAAAAGGCACAATGCCGACTTAAGTACAAGAGGACTGACTCTTCCTACTGTCTATGTTTTTAACCATTCCTGTGACACTAGTTACAAATTCCGATGCTTCAATTCAGGTTTACGGTATCCCTCTGACCTTCTTTTAACGATGAAACACAGAAATTGCATCGGAATTAAATACAAAAGACACAATGCCGACTTAAGTACATGAAGACTGACTCTTCCTACTGTCTATGTTTTGAACGATTCCTGTGACATTAGTTATAGATTCCGATGCTTCACTTCAGGTTTACTGTATCCCTTGGACGTTCTTATTGACGATGAAACACAGAAATTGCATCGGAATTAAATACAAAAAGCACAATGCCTACTTAAGTACAAGAAGACTGACTCTTCTTACTGTCTAAGATTTGAACCATTCCTGTGACACTAGTTATAGATTCCGATGCTTCACTTAGGATTTACTGTATCCCTTGCACCCTCTTATTGATGATGAAACACAGATATTGCATCGGTATTAAGTACAAATGCACAATGCCGTTTTAAGTACAAGAAGACTGACCCTTCTTACTGTCTATGTTTTGAACCATTCCTGTGACACTAGTTATAGATTCCGATGCATCACTTCAGGTTCACTCTACCCCTCTGACCTTCTTATTGACGATGAAACAGAGAAATTGCATCGGTATTAGATACAAAAGGCACAATGCCAACATAAGTACAAGAAGACTGACTCTTCTTACTGACTATGTTTTGAACCATTCCTGTGACACTAGTTATAGATTCCGATGCTTCACTTTAGGTTTACTGTATCCCTTGGACCTTCGTATTGACGATGAAACACAGAAATTGCATCGGAACTAAATACAAAAGGCACAATGCCGACTTAAGTACAAGAAGACTGACCCTTCCTACTGTCTATGTTTGAACGATTCCTGTGACATTGGTTATAGATTCCGATGCTTCACTTCAGGTTTACTATATCCTTTGGACCTTCTTATTGGCGACGAAATACAGAAATTGCATTGGAATTAAATAGAAAAGGCACATTGCCGACTTAAATACAACAAGAATGACTCTTCTTACTGTCTATGTCTTGAACCATTCCTGTGACACTAGTTATAGATTCCGATGCTTCACTTTAGGTTTACTGTATCCCTTGGACCTTCTTATTGACGATGATACACAGAAAATGCATCGGAATTAAATACAAAAGGCACAATGCCGACTTAAGTACAAGAAGATTGACTCTTCTTACTGACTGTTTCGAACCATTCCTGTGACACTAGTTATAGATTCCGATGCATCACTTCAGGTTTACTCTACCCCTCTGACCTTCTTATTGACGATGAAGCACAAAAATTGGATCGGAATTAAATACAATAGGCACAATGCCGACTTAAGTACAAGAAGACTGACTCTTCTTACTGTCTATGATTTGAACCATTCCTGTGACACTAGTTATGGATTCCGATGCTTCACTTCAAGTTTACTGTATCCCTTGCAACTTCTTATTGACGATGAAACACAGATATTGCATCGGAATTAAATACAAAAGGCACAATGCCGACTTAAGTACAAGAAGACTGACCCTTCTAACTGCCTATGTTTAGAACCATTCCTGTGACACTGGTTATAGATTCCGATGCTTCACTTCAGGTTTACTGTATCCCTTGGACGTTCTTATTGACGATGAAACACAGAAATTGCATCGGAATTAAATACAAAAAGCACAATGCCGACTTAAGAACAAGAAGACTGACTCTTCTTACTGACTATGTTTTGAACCATTCCTGTGACGCTAGTTACAGATTCCGATGCTTCACTTCAGGTTTACTGTATCCCCTGGACCTTCTTGTTGACGATGAAACACAGATATTGCATCGGAATTAAATACAAAAGGCACAATGCCGACTTAAGTACAAGAGGACTGACTCTTCCTACTGTCTATGATTTTAATCATTCCTGTGACACTAGTTACAGATTCCGATGCTTCACTTCAGGTTTACGGTATCCCTCTGCCCTTCTTTTAACGATGAAACACAGAAATTGCATTGGAATTAAATACAAAAGGCACAATGCCGACTTAAGTACAAGAAGATTGACTCTTCTTACTGACTGTTTCGAACCATTCCTGTGACACAAGTTATGGATTCCGATTCTTCACTTCAGGTTTCCTCTACCCCTCCGACCTTCTTATTGACGATGAAGCACAGAAATTGCATCGGAATTAAATACAAAAGGCACAATGCCGACATAAGTACAAGAAGACTGACTCTTCTTACTGTCTAAGTTTTGAACTATTCCTGTGACACTAGTTATAGATTCCGATGCTTCACTTCAGATTTACTGTATCCCTTGCACCTTCTTATTGACGATGAAACACAGATATTGCATCGATATTAAGTACAAAGGGCACAATGCCGTTTTAAGTACAAGAAGACTGACCCTTCTTACTGTCTATGTTTTGATCCATTCCTGTGACACTAGTTATAGATTCCGATGCCTCACTTTAGGTTTACTGTATCCCTCTGACCTTCTTATTGACGATGAAACAGAGAAATTGCATCGGTATTAAATACAAAAGGCACAATGCCAACATAAGTACAAGAAGACTGACTCTTCTTACTGACTATGTTTTCAACCATTCCTGTGACACTACTTATAGATTCCGATGCTTCACTTTAGGTTTACTGTATCCCTTGGACCTTCGTATTGACGATGAAACACAGAAATTGCATCGGAATTAATTACAAAAGGCACAATGCCGACTTAAGTACAAGAAGAATGACTCTTCTTACTAACTATGTTTTGATCCATTCCTGTGACATTAGTTACAGATTCCGATGCTTCACTTCAGGTTTACTCTATCCCTAGGACCTCCTTATTGACGATGAAACACAGAAATTGCATCGGAACTAAATACAAAAGGCACAATGCCGACTTAAGTACAAGAAGACTGACCCTTCCTACTGTCTATGTTTGAACGATTCCTGTGACATTGGTTATAGATTCCGATGCTTCACTTCAGGTTTACTATATCCTTTGGACCTTCTTATTGGCGACGAAATACAGAAATTGCATTGGAATTAAATAGAAAAGGCACATTGCCGACTTAAATATAAGAAGACTGACTCTTCTTACTGTCTATGTTTTGAACCATTCCTGTGACACTAGTTATAGATTCCGATGCTTCACTTTAGGTTTACTGTATCCCTTGGACCTTCTTATTGACGATGATACACAGAAAATGCATCGGAATTATATACAAAAGGCACAATGCCGACTTAAGTACAAGAAGATTGACTCTTCTTACTGACTGTTTCGAACCATTCCTGTGACACTAGTTGTAGATTCCGATGCTTCACTTCAGGTTTACTCTACCCCTCTGACCTTCTTATTGACGATGAAGCACAGAAATTGCATCGGAATTAATTACAAAAGGCACAATGCCGACTTAAGTACAAGAAGACTGACTCTTCTCACTGACTATGATTTGAACCATTCCTGTGACGCTAGTTACAGATACCGATGCTTCACTGCAGGTTTACTGTATCCCTTGGACCTTCTTATTGACGATGAAACACAGATATTGCATCGGAATTAAATACAAAAGGCACAATGACAACTTAAGTACAAGAAGACTGACTCTTCCTACTGTCTATGTTTTGAACCATTCCTGTGACAGTAGTTACAGATTCCGATGCTTCACTTCAGGTTTACTGTATCCCTCTGACCTTCTTATTGACGATGAAACACAGATATTGCATCGGAATTAAATACAAAAGGCACAATGACGACTTAAGTACAAGAAGACTGACTCTTCTTTCTGTCTATGTTTTGAACCATTCCTGTGACGCTAGTTACAGATTCCGATGCTTCACTTCAGGGTTGCTGTAACCCTCTGACATTCTTATTGACGATGAAACACTGAAATTGCATCGGAATTAAATAGAAAAGGCACAATGCCGACTTAAGTACAAGAAGACTGAATCTTCCTACAGTCTATGATTTGAACCATTCCTGTGACACTAGTTATAGATTCCGATGCTTCACTTCAGGTTTACTGTATCCCTTGGACGTTCTTATTGACGATGAAACACAGAAATTGCATTGGAATTAAGTACAAAAGGCACAATGCCGACTTAAGTACAAGAAGACTGACTCTTCTTACTGCCTATGGTTTGAACCATTCCTGTGACACTAGTTATAGATTCCGATGCTTCACTTTAGATTTACTGTATCCCTTGGACCTTCGAATTGACGCTGAAACACAGAAAATGCATCGGAATTAAATACAAAAGGCACAATGCCGACTTAAGGAAAAGAAGACTGACTCTTCTTACTGACTATGTTTTGAACCATTCCTGTGACACTAGTTATAGATTCCGATGCTTCACTTCAGGTTTACTGTATCCCTTGGACGTTCTTATTGACGATGAAACACAGAAATTGCATCGGAATTAAATGCAAAAAGCACAATGCCGACTTAAGAACAAGAAGACTGACTCTTGTTACTGCCTATGTTTTGAACCATTCCTGTGACGCTAGTTACAGATTCCGATGCTTCACTTCAGGTTTACTGTATCCCTTGGACCTTCTTGTTGACGATGAAACACAGATATTGCATCGGAATTAAATACAAAAGGCACAATGCCGACTTAAGTACAAGAGGACTGACTCTTCCTACTGTCTATGTTTTTAACCATTCCTGTGACACTAGTTACAAATTCCGATGCTTCACTTCAGGTTTACGGTATCCCACTGACCTTCTTTTAACGATGAAACTCAGAAATTGCATCGGAATTAAATACAAAAGACACAATGCCGACTTAAGTACAAGAAGACTGACTCTTCCTACTGTCTATGTTTTGCACGATTCCTGTGACATTAGTTATTGATTCCGATGCTTCACTTCAGGTTTACTGTATCCTTTGGACCTTCTAACTGGCGACGAAATGCAGAAATAGCTTCGGAATTAAATACAAAAAGCACAATGCCGACTTAAGTACAAGAAGACTGACTCTTCTTACTGTCTGTTTTGAGCCATTCCTGTGACACTTGTAATAGATTCCGATGCTTCACTTCAGGTTTACTGTACCCCTCTAACCTTCTTTTTGACGATGAAACACAGAAATTGCATCATAATTAGATTCAAAAGGCACAATGCCGACTTAAGTACAAGAAGACTGACTCTTCCTACTGTCTATGTTTGAACGATTCCTGTGACATTAATTATAGATTCCGATGCTTCACTTCAGGTTTACTGTATCCTTTGGACCTTCTTATTGACGATGAAACACAGAAAATGCATCGGAATTAAATACAAAAGGCACAATGCCGACCTAAGTACAAGAAGATTGACTCTTCTTACTGACTGTTTTGAACCATTCCTGTGACACTAGTTATAGATTCCGATGCTTCACTTCGGGTTTACTGTATCCCTCTGACCTTCATATTGACGATAAAACACAGAAATTGCATCGGAATTAAATAAAAATGGCACAATGCCGACTTAAGTACAAGAAGACTGACTCTTCTTACTGTCTAAGTTTTGAACCATTCCTGTGACACTAGTTATAGATTCCGATGCTTCACTTAGGATTTACTGTATCCCTTGCACCCTCTTATTGATGATGAAACACAGATATTGCATCGGTATTAAGTACAAAAGGCACAATGCCGTTTTAAGTACAAGAAGACTGACCCTTCTTACTGTCTATGTTTTGAACCATTCCTGTGAACCTAGTTATAGATTCCGATGCATCACTTCAGGTTCACTCTACCCCTCTGACCTTCTTATTGACGATGAAACAGAGAAATTGCATCGGTATTAGATACAAAAGGCACAATGCCAACATAAGTACAAGAAGACTGACTCTTCTTACTGACTATGTTTTGAACCATTCCTGTGACACTACTTATAGATTCCGATGCTTCACTTTAGGTTTACTGTATCCCTTGGACCTTCGTATTGACGATGAAACACAGAAATTGCATCGGAACTAAATACGAAAGGCACAATGCCGACTTAAGTACAAGAAGACTGACCCTTCCTACTGTCTATGTTTTGAACCATTCCTGTGACAGTAGTTACAGATTCCGATGCTTCACTTCAGGTTTACTGTATCCCTCTGACCTTCTTATTGACGATGAAACACAGATATTGCATCGGAATTAAATACAAAAGGCACAATGACGACTTAAGTACAAGAAGACTGGATCTTCTTTCTGTCTATGTTTTGAACCATTCCTGTGACGCTAGTTACAGATTCCGATGCTTCACTTCAGGGTTGCTGTAACCCTCTGACATTCTTATTGACGATGAAACACTGAAATTGCATCGGAATTAAATAGAAAAGGCACAAGGCCGACTTAAGTACAAGAAGACTGAATCTTCCTACAGTCTATGATTTGAACCATTCCTGTGACACTAGTTATAGATTCCGATGCTTCACTTCAGGTTTACTGTATCCCTTGGACGTTCTTATTGACGATGAAACACAGAAATTGCATTGGAATTAAGTACAAAAGGCACAATGCCGACTTAAGTACAAGAAGACTGACTCTTCTTACTGCCTATGGTTTGAACCATTCCTGTGACACTAGTTATAGATTCCGATGCTTCACTTTAGATTTACTGTATCCCTTGGACCTTCGAATTGACGCTGAAACACAGAAAATGCATCGGAATTAAATACAAAAGGCACAATGCCGACTTAAGGAAAAGAAGACTGACTCTTCTTACTGACTATGTTTTGAACCATTCCTGTGACACTAGTTATAGATTCCGATGCTTCACTTCAGGTTTACTGTATCCCTTGGACGTTCTTATTGACGATGAAACACAGAAATTGCATCGGAATTAAATGCAAAAAGCACAATGCCGACTTAAGAACAAGAAGACTGACTCTTGTTACTGCCTATGCTTTGAACCATTCCTGTGACGCTAGTTACAGATTCCGATGCTTCACTTCAGGTTTACTGTATCCCTTGGACCTTCTTGTTGACGATGAAACACAGATATTGCATCGGAATTAAATACAAAAGGCACAATGCCGACTTAAGTACAAGAGGACTGACTCTTCCTACTGTCTATGTTTTTAACCATTCCTGTGACACTAGTTACAAATTCCGATGCTTCACTTCAGGTTTACGGTATCCCACTGACCTTCTTTTAACGATGAAACTCAGAAATTGCATCGGAATTAAATACAAAAGACACAATGCCGACTTAAGTACAAGAAGACTGACTCTTCCTACTGTCTATGTTTTGCACGATTCCTGTGACATTAGTTATTGATTCCGATGCTTCACTTCAGGTTTACTGTATCCTTTGGACCTTCTAACTGGCGACGAAATGCAGAAATAGCTTCGGAATTAAATACAAAAAGCACAATGCCGACTTAAGTACAAGAAGACTGACTCTTCTTACTGTCTGTTTTGAGCCATTCCTGTGACACTTGTAATAGATTCCGATGCTTCACTTCAGGTTTACTGTACCCCTCTAACCTTCTTTTTGACGATGAAACACAGAAATTGCATCATAATTAGATTCAAAAGGCACAATGCCGACTTAAGTACAAGAAGACTGACTCTTCCTACTGTCTATGTTTGAACGATTCCTGTGACATTAATTATAGATTCCGATGCTTCACTTCAGGTTTACTGTATCCTTTGGACCTTCTTATTGACGATGAAACACAGAAAATGCATCGGAATTAAATACAAAAGGCACAATGCCGACCTAAGTACAAGAAGATTGACTCTTCTTACTGACTGTTTTGAACCATTCCTGTGACACTAGTTATAGATTCCGATGCTTCACTTCGGGTTTACTGTATCCCTCTGACCTTCATATTGACGATAAAACACAGAAATTGCATCGGAATTAAATAAAAATGGCACAATGCCGACTTAAGTACAAGAAGACTGACTCTTCTTACTGTCTAAGTTTTGAACCATTCCTGTGACACTAGTTATAGATTCCGATGCTTCACTTAGGATTTACTGTATCCCTTGCACCCTCTTATTGATGATGAAACACAGATATTGCATCGGTATTAAGTACAAAAGGCACAATGCCTTTTTAAGTACAAGAAGACTGACCCTTCTTACTGTCTATGTTTTGAACCATTCCTGTGAACCTAGTTATAGATTCCGATGCATCACTTCAGGTTCACTCTACCCCTCTGACCTTCTTATTGACGATGAAACAGAGAAATTGCATCGGTATTAGATACAAAAGGCACAATGCCAACATAAGTACAAGAAGACTGACTCTTCTTACTGACTATGTTTTGAACCATTCCTGTGACACTACTTATAGATTCCGATGCTTCACTTTAGGTTTACTGTATCCCTTGGACCTTCGTATTGACGATGAAACACAGAAATTGCATCGGAACTAAATACGAAAGGCACAATGCCGACTTAAGTACAAGAAGACTGACCCTTCCTACTGTCTATGTTTTGAACCATTCCTGTGACAGTAGTTACAGATTCCGATGCTTCACTTCAGGTTTACTGTATCCCTCTGACCTTCTTATTGACGATGAAACACAGATATTGCATCGGAATTAAATACAAAAGGCACAATGACGACTTAAGTACAAGAAGACTGGATCTTCTTTCTGTCTATGTTTTGAACCATTCCTGTGACGCTAGTTACAGATTCCGATGCTTCACTTCAGGGTTGCTGTAACCCTCTGACATTCTTATTGACGATGAAACACTGAAATTGCATCGGAATTAAATAGAAAAGGCACAAGGCCGACTTAAGTACAAGAAGACTGAATCTTCCTACAGTCTATGATTTGAACCATTCCTGTGACACTAGTTATAGATTCCGATGCTTCACTTCAGGTTTACTGTATCCCTTGGACGTTCTTATTGACGATGAAACACAGAAATTGCATTGGAATTAAGTACAAAAGGCACAATGCCGACTTAAGTACAAGAAGACTGACTCTTCTTACTGCCTATGGTTTGAACCATTCCTGTGACACTAGTTATAGATTCCGATGCTTCACTTTAGATTTACTGTATCCCTTGGACCTTCGAATTGACGCTGAAACACAGAAAATGCATCGGAATTAAATACAAAAAGCACAATGCCGACTTAAGGAAAAGAAGACTGACTCTTCTTACTGACTATGTTTGGAACCATACCTGTGACACTAGTTATAGATTCCGATGCTTCACTTCAGGTTTACTGTATCCCTTGGACGTTCTTATTGACGATGAAACACAGAAATTGCATCGGAATTAAATACAAAAAGCACAATGCCGACTTAAGAACAAGAAGACTGACTCTTGTTACTGCCTATGTTTTGAACCATTCCTGTGACGCTAGTTACAGATTCCGATGCTTCACTTCAGGTTTACTGTATCCCTTGGACCTTCTTGTTGACGATGAAACACAGATATTGCATCGGAATTAAATACAAAAGGCACAATGCCGACTTAAGTACAAGAGGACTGACTCTTCCTACTGTCTATGTTTTTAACCATTCCTGTGACACTAGTTACAAATTCCGATGCTTCACTTCAGGTTTACGGTATCCCACTGACCTTCTTTTAACGATGAAACACAGAAATTGCATCGGAATTAAATACAAAAGACACAATGCCGACTTAAGTACAAGAAGACTGACTCTTCCTACTGTCTATGTTTTGAACGATTCCTGTGACATTAGTTATTGATTCCGATGCTTCACTTCAGGTTTACTGTATCCTTTGGACCTTCTAACAGGCGACGAAATGCAGAAATTGCTTCGGAATTAAATACAAAATGCACAATGCCGACTTAAGTACAAGAAGACTGACTCTTCTTACTGTCTGTTTTGAGCCATTCCTGTGACACTTGTAATAGATTCCGATGCTTCACTTCAGGTTTACTGTACCCCTCTAACCTTCTTTTTGACGATGAAACACAGAAATTGCATCATAATTAGATTCAAAAGGCACAATGCCGACTTAAGTACAAGAAGACTGACTCTTCCTACTGTCTATGTTTTGAACGATTCCTGTGACATTAATTATAGTTTCCGATGCTTCACTTCAGGTTTACTGTATCCTTTGGACCTTCTTATTGACGATGAAACACAGAAAATGCATCGGAATTAAATACAAAAGGCACAATGCGGACCTAAGTACAAGAAGATTGACTCTTCTTACTGACTGTTTTGAACCATTCCTGTGACACTAGTTATAGATTCCGATGCTTCACTTCGGGTTTACTGTATCCCTCTGACCTTCATATTGACGATAAAACGCAGAAATTGCATCGGAATTAAATAAAAATGGCACAATGCCGACTTAAGTACAAGAAGACTGACTCTTCTTACTGTCTAAGTTTTGAACCATTCCTGTGACACTACTTATAGATTCCGATGCTTCACTTTAGGTTTACTGTATCCCTTGGACCTTCGTATTGACGATGAAACACAGAAATTGCATCGGAACTAAATACGAAAGGCACAATGCCGACTTAAGTACAAGAAGACTGACCCTTCCTACTGTCTATGTTTGAACGATTCCTGTGACATTGGTTATAGATTCCGATGCTTCACTTCAGGTTTACTATACCCTTTGGACCTTCTTATTGGCGACGAAATACAGAAATTGCATTGGAATTAAATAGAAAAGGCACATTGCCGACTTAAATACAAGAAGACTGACTCTTCTTACTGTCTATGTTTTGAACCATTCCTGTGACACTAGTTATAGATTCCGATGCTTCACTTTAGGTTTACTGTATCCCTTGGACCTTCTTATTGACGATGATACACAGAAAATGCATCGCAATTAAATACAAAAGGCACAATGCCGACATAAGTACAGGAAGATTGACTTTTCTTACTGACTGTTTCGAACCATTCCTGTGACAATAGTTATAGATTCCGATGCATCACTTCAGGTTTACTCTACCCCTCTGACCTTCTTATTGACGATGAAGCACAAAAATTGCATCGGAATTAAATACAAAAGGCACAATGCCGACTTAAGTACAAGAAGACTGATTCTTCTTACTGTCTATGATTTGAACCATTCCTGTGACACTAGTTATGGATTCCGATGCTTCACTTCAGGTTTACTGTATCCCTTGCAACTTCTTATTGACGATGAAACACAGATATTGCATCGGAATTAAATACAAAAAGCACAATGCCGACTTAAGTACAAGAAGACTGACCCTTCTAACTGTCTATGTTTAGAACCATTCCTGTGACACTAGTTATAGATTCCGATGCTTCATTTCAGGTTTACTGTATCCCTCTGACCTTCTTATTGACGATGAAACACAGAAATTGCATCGGAATTAAATACAAAAGGCACAATGCCGACTTAAGTAGAAGAAGACTGTTTCTTCGTATTGACTATGTTTTGAACCATTCCTGTGACACTAGTTATAGATTACGATGATTCACTTCAGGTTTACTGTATCCCTTGGACCTTCTTATTGACGATGAAACACAGAAATTGCATCGGAATTAAATACAAAAGGCACAATGACGACTTAAGTACAAGAAGACTGACTCATCTTACTGACTATGATTTGAACCATTCCTGTGACGCTAGTTACAGATTCCAATGCTTCACTTCAGGTTTACTGTATCCCTTGGACCTTCTTATTGACGATGAAACACAGATATTGCATCGGAATTAAATACAAAAGGCACAAAGACGACTTAAGTACAAGAAGACTGACTCTTCCTACTGTCTATGTTTTGAACCATTCCTGTGACAGTAGTTACAGATTCCGATGCTTCACTTCAGGTTTACTGTATCACTCTGACCTTCTTTTTGACGATGAAACACAGAAATTGCATCGGTATTAAATACAAAAGGCACAATGCCGACTTAAGTACAAGAAGACTCACTCTTCCTACTGTCTATGTTTTGAACGATTCCTGTGACATTAGTTATTGATTCCGATGCTTCACTTCAGGTTTACTGTATCCTTTGGACCTTCTAATTGGCGACGAAATGCATAAATAGCTTCGGAATTAAATACAAAAGGCACAATGCCGACTTAAGTACAAGGAGATTGACTCTTCTTACTGGCTGTTTTGAACCATTCCTGTGACACTTGTGACAGATTCCGATGCTTCACTTCAGGTTTACTGTATCCCTCTGACCTTCTTTTTGACGATGAAACACAGAAATTGCATCCGAATTAAATACCAAAGGCACAATGCCGACTTAAGTACAAGAAGAGTGACTCTTCGTATTGACTATGTTTTGAACCATTCCTGTGACACTAGTTATAGATTACGATGATTCACTTAGGGATTACTGTATCCCTTGGCCCTTCTTATTGTCGATGAAACACAGAAATTGCATCGGAATTAAATAGAAAAGGCACAATGCCGACTTAAGTACAAGAAGACTGACTCTTCTTACTGTCTATGATTTGAACCATTCCTGTGACACTAGTTATAGATTCCGATGCTTCAACTCAGGTTTACTGTATCCCTTGCACCTTCGTATTGACGATGAAACACAGATATTACATCGGAATTAAATACAAAAGGCACAATGCCGACTTAAGTACAAGAAGACTGACCGATCTTACTGTCTATGTTTAGAACCATTCCTGTGACACAAGTTATAGATTCCGATGCTTCACTTCAGGTTTACTGTATCCCTCTCACCTTCTTATTGACGATGAGACACAGAAATTGCATCGGAATTAAATACAAAAGGCACAATGCCGACTTAAGTACAAGAAGACTGACTCTTCCTACTGACTATGTTTTGAATGATTACTGTGACATTAGTTATTGATTCGACGCTTCACTTCAGGTTTACTGTATCCTTTGGACCTTCTAATTTGCGACGAAATGCAGAAATAGCTTCGGAATTAAATACAAAAGGCACAATGCCGACCTAAGTACAAGAAGACTGACTCTTCTTACTGACTGTTTTGAACCATCCCTGTGACACTTGTTATAGATTACGATGATTCACTTCAGGTTTATTGTATCCCTCTGACCTTCTTATTGACGATGAAACACAGAAATTGCATCGGAATTAAATAGAAACGGCACAATGCCGACTTAAGTACAAGAAGACTGACTCTTCTTACTGACTATGTTTGGAACCATTCCTGTGACGCTAGTTACAGATTCCGATGCTTCACTTCAGGTTTACTGTATCCCTTGGACCTTCTTGTTGACGATGAAACACAGATATTGCATCGGAATTAAATACAAAAGGCACAATGCCGACTTAAGTACAAGAGGACTGACTCTTCCTACTGTCTATGTTTTTAACCATTCCTGTGACACTAGTTACAAATTCCGATGCTTCACTTCAGGTTTACGGTATCCCACTGACCTTCTTTTAACGATGAAACACAGAAATTGCATCGGAATTAAATACAAAAGACACAATGCCGACTTAAGTACAAGAAGACTGACTCTTCCTACTGTCTATGTTTTGAACGATTCCTGTGACATTAGTTATTGATTCCGATGCTTCACTTCAGGTTTACTGTATCCTTTGGACCTTCTAACAGGCGACGAAATGCAGAAATTGCTTCGGAATTAAATACAAAATGCACAATGCCGACTTAAGTACAAGAAGACTGACTCTTCTTACTGTCTGTTTTGAGCCATTCCTGTGACACTTGTAATAGATTCCGATGCTTCACTTCAGGTTTACTGTACCCCTCTAACCTTCTTTTTGACGATGAAACACAGAAATTGCATCATAATTAGATTCAAAAGGCACAATGCCGACTTAAGTACAAGAAGACTGACTCTTCCTACTGTCTATGTTTTGAACGATTCCTGTGACATTAATTATAGTTTCCGATGCTTCACTTCAGGTTTACTGTATCCTTTGGACCTTCTTATTGACGATGAAACACAGAAAATGCATCGGAATTAAATACAAAAGGCACAATGCGGACCTAAGTACAAGAAGATTGACTCTTCTTACTGACTGTTTTGAACCATTCCTGTGACACTAGTTATAGATTCCGATGCTTCACTTCGGGTTTACTGTATCCCTCTGACCTTCATATTGACGATAAAACGCAGAAATTGCATCGGAATTAAATAAAAATGGCACAATGCCGACTTAAGTACAAGAAGACTGACTCTTCTTACTGTCTAAGTTTTGAACCATTCCTGTGACACTACTTATAGATTCCGATGCTTCACTTTAGGTTTACTGTATCCCTTGGACCTTCGTATTGACGATGAAACACAGAAATTGCATCGGAACTAAATACGAAAGGCACAATGCCGACTTAAGTACAAGAAGACTGACCCTTCCTACTGTCTATGTTTGAACGATTCCTGTGACATTGGTTATAGATTCCGATGCTTCACTTCAGGTTTACTATACCCTTTGGACCTTCTTATTGGCGACGAAATACAGAAATTGCATTGGAATTAAATAGAAAAGGCACATTGCCGACTTAAATACAAGAAGACTGACTCTTCTTACTGTCTATGTTTTGAACCATTCCTGTGACACTAGTTATAGATTCCGATGCTTCACTTTAGGTTTACTGTATCCCTTGGACCTTCTTATTGACGATGATACACAGAAAATGCATCGCAATTAAATACAAAAGGCACAATGCCGACATAAGTACAGGAAGATTGACTTTTCTTACTGACTGTTTCGAACCATTCCTGTGACAATAGTTATAGATTCCGATGCATCACTTCAGGTTTACTCTACCCCTCTGACCTTCTTATTGACGATGAAGCACAAAAATTGCATCGGAATTAAATACAAAAGGCACAATGCCGACTTAAGTACAAGAAGACTGATTCTTCTTACTGTCTATGATTTGAACCATTCCTGTGACACTAGTTATGGATTCCGATGCTTCACTTCAGGTTTACTGTATCCCTTGCAACTTCTTATTGACGATGAAACACAGATATTGCATCGGAATTAAATACAAAAAGCACAATGCCGACTTAAGTACAAGAAGACTGACCCTTCTAACTGTCTATGTTTAGAACCATTCCTGTGACACTAGTTATAGATTCCGATGCTTCATTTCAGGTTTACTGTATCCCTCTGACCTTCTTATTGACGATGAAACACAGAAATTGCATCGGAATTAAATACAAAAGGCACAATGCCGACTTAAGTAGAAGAAGACTGTTTCTTCGTATTGACTATGTTTTGAACCATTCCTGTGACACTAGTTATAGATTACGATGATTCACTTCAGGTTTACTGTATCCCTTGGACCTTCTTATTGACGATGAAACACAGAAATTGCATCGGAATTAAATACAAAAGGCACAATGACGACTTAAGTACAAGAAGACTGACTCATCTTACTGACTATGATTTGAACCATTCCTGTGACGCTAGTTACAGATTCCAATGCTTCACTTCAGGTTTACTGTATCCCTTGGACCTTCTTATTGACGATGAAACACAGATATTGCATCGGAATTAAATACAAAAGGCACAAAGACGACTTAAGTACAAGAAGACTGACTCTTCCTACTGTCTATGTTTTGAACCATTCCTGTGACAGTAGTTACAGATTCCGATGCTTCACTTCAGGTTTACTGTATCACTCTGACCTTCTTTTTGACGATGAAACACAGAAATTGCATCGGTATTAAATACAAAAGGCACAATGCCGACTTAAGTACAAGAAGACTCACTCTTCCTACTGTCTATGTTTTGAACGATTCCTGTGACATTAGTTATTGATTCCGATGCTTCACTTCAGGTTTACTGTATCCTTTGGACCTTCTAATTGGCGACGAAATGCATAAATAGCTTCGGAATTAAATACAAAAGGCACAATGCCGACTTAAGTACAAGGAGATTGACTCTTCTTACTGGCTGTTTTGAACCATTCCTGTGACACTTGTGACAGATTCCGATGCTTCACTTCAGGTTTACTGTATCCCTCTGACCTTCTTTTTGACGATGAAACACAGAAATTGCATCCGAATTAAATACCAAAGGCACAATGCCGACTTAAGTACAAGAAGAGTGACTCTTCGTATTGACTATGTTTTGAACCATTCCTGTGACACTAGTTATAGATTACGATGATTCACTTAGGGATTACTGCATCCCTTGGCCCTTCTTATTGTCGATGAAACACAGAAATTGCATCGGAATTAAATAGAAAAGGCACAATGCCGACTTAAGTACAAGAAGACTGACTCTTCTTACTGTCTATGATTTGAACCATTCCTGTGACACTAGTTATAGATTCCGATGCTTCAACTCAGGTTTACTGTATCCCTTGCACCTTCGTATTGACGATGAAACACAGATATTACATCGGAATTAAATACAAAAGGCACAATGCCGACTTAAGTACAAGAAGACTGACCGATCTTACTGTCTATGTTTAGAACCATTCCTGTGACACAAGTTATAGATTCCGATGCTTCACTTCAGGTTTACTGTATCCCTCTCACCTTCTTATTGACGATGAGACACAGAAATTGCATCGGAATTAAATACAAAAGGCACAATGCCGACTTAGGTACAAGAAGACTGTCTCTTCCTACTGTCTATGTTTTGAACCATTCCTGTGACACTAGTTATAGATTCCGATGCTTCACTTCAGGTTCACTGTATCCCTTGGACGTTCTTATTGACGATGAAACACAGATATTGCATCGGAATTAAATACAAAAGGCACAATGCCGACTTAAGTACAAGAAGACTGACTCTTCTTACTGACTATGTTTTGAACCATTCCTGTGACACTATTTACAGATTCCGATGCTTCACTACAGCTTTACTGTATCCCTCTGACCTTCTTATTGACGATGAAACACAGAAATTGCATCGGAATTAGATACAAAAGGCACAATGCCGACTTAAGTACAAGAAGACTGACTCTTCCTACTGACTATGTTTTGAATGATTACTGTGACATTAGTTATTGATTCGACGCTTCACTTCAGGTTTACTGTATCCTTTGGACCTTCTAATTTGCGACGAAATGCAGAAATAGCTTCGGAATTAAATACAAAAGGCACAATGCCGACCTAAGTACAAGAAGACTGACTCTTCTTACTGACTGTTTTGAACCATCCCTGTGACACTTGTTATAGATTACGATGATTCACTTCAGGTTTATTGTATCCCTCTGACCTTCTTATTGACGATGAAGCACAAAAATTGCATCGGAATTAAATACAAAAGGCACAATGCCGACTTAAGTACAAGAAGACTGATTCTTCTTACTGTCTATGATTTGAACCATTCCTGTGACACTAGTTATGGATTCCGATGCTTCACTTCAGGTTTACTGTATCCCTTGCAACTTCTTATTGACGATGAAACACAGATATTGCATCGGAATTAAATACAAAAAGCACAATGCCGACTTAAGTACAAGAAGACTGACCCTTCTAACTGTCTATGTTTAGAACCATTCCTGTGACACTAGTTATAGATTCCGATGCTTCATTTCAGGTTTACTGTATCCCTCTGACCTTCTTATTGACGATGAAACACAGAAATTGCATCGGAATTAAATACAAAAGGCACAATGCCGACTTAAGTAGAAGAAGACTGTTTCTTCGTATTGACTATGTTTTGAACCATTCCTGTGACACTAGTTATAGATTACGATGATTCACTTCAGGTTTACTGTATCCCTTGGACCTTCTTATTGACGATGAAACACAGAAATTGCATCGGAATTAAATACAAAAGGCACAATGACGACTTAAGTACAAGAAGACTGACTCATCTTACTGACTATGATTTGAACCATTCCTGTGACGCTAGTTACAGATTCCAATGCTTCACTTCAGGTTTACTGTATCCCTTGGACCTTCTTATTGACGATGAAACACAGATATTGCATCGGAATTAAATACAAAAGGCACAAAGACGACTTAAGTACAAGAAGACTGACTCTTCCTACTGTCTATGTTTTGAACCATTCCTGTGACAGTAGTTACAGATTCCGATGCTTCACTTCAGGTTTACTGTATCACTCTGACCTTCTTTTTGACGATGAAACACAGAAATTGCATCGGTATTAAATACAAAAGGCACAATGCCGACTTAAGTACAAGAAGACTCACTCTTCCTACTGTCTATGTTTTGAACGATTCCTGTGACATTAGTTATTGATTCCGATGCTTCACTTCAGGTTTACTGTATCCTTTGGACCTTCTAATTGGCGACGAAATGCATAAATAGCTTCGGAATTAAATACAAAAGGCACAATGCCGACTTAAGTACAAGGAGATTGACTCTTCTTACTGGCTGTTTTGAACCATTCCTGTGACACTTGTGACAGATTCCGATGCTTCACTTCAGGTTTACTGTATCCCTCTGACCTTCTTTTTGACGATGAAACACAGAAATTGCATCCGAATTAAATACCAAAGGCACAATGCCGACTTAAGTACAAGAAGAGTGACTCTTCGTATTGACTATGTTTTGAACCATTCCTGTGATACTAGTTATAGATTACGATGATTCACTTAGGGATTACTGTATCCCTTGGCCCTTCTTATTGTCGATGAAACACAGAAATTGCATCGGAATTAAATAGAAAAGGCACAATGCCGACTTAAGTACAAGAAGACTGACTCTTCTTACTGTCTATGATTTGAACCATTCCTGTGACACTAGTTATAGATTCCGATGCTTCAACTCAGGTTTACTGTATCCCTTGCACCTTCGTATTGACGATGAAACACAGATATTACATCGGAATTAAATACAAAAGGCACAATGCCGACTTAAGTACAAGAAGACTGACCGATCTTACTGTCTATGTTTAGAACCATTCCTGTGACACAAGTTATAGATTCCGATGCTTCACTTCAGGTTTACTGTATCCCTCTCACCTTCTTATTGACGATGAGACACAGAAATTGCATCGGAATTAAATACAAAAGGCACAATGCCGACTTAGGTACAAGAAGACTGTCTCTTCCTACTGTCTATGTTTTGAACCATTCCTGTGACACTAGTTATAGATTCCGATGCTTCACTTCAGGTTCACTGTATCCCTTGGACGTTCTTATTGACGATGAAACACAGATATTGCATCGGAATTAAATACAAAAGGCACAATGCCGACTTAAGTACAAGAAGACTGACTCTTCTTACTGACTATGTTTTGAACCATTCCTGTGACACTATTTACAGATTCCGATGCTTCACTACAGCTTTACTGTATCCCTCTGACCTTCTTATTGACGATGAAACACAGAAATTGCATCGGAATTAGATACAAAAGGCACAATGCCGACTTAAGTACAAGAAGACTGACTCTTCCTACTGACTATGTTTTGAATGATTACTGTGACATTAGTTATTGATTCGACGCTTCACTTCAGGTTTACTGTATCCTTTGGACCTTCTAATTTGCGACGAAATGCAGAAATAGCTTCGGAATTAAATACAAAAGGCACAATGCCGACCTAAGTACAAGAAGACTGACTCTTCTTACTGACTGTTTTGAACCATCCCTGTGACACTTGTTATAGATTACGATGATTCACTTCAGGTTTATTGTATCCCTCTGACCTTCTTATTGACGATGAAACACAGAAATTGCATCGGAATTAAATAGAAACGGCACAATGCCGACTTAAGTACAAGAAGACTGACTCTTCTTACTGACTATGTTTGGAACCATTCCTGTGACACTAGTTATAGATTCCGATGCCTCACTTCAGGTTTACTGTATCCCTCTGACCTTATTATTGACGATGAAACACAGATATTGCATCGGAAGTAAATACACAATTGCACAATGCCGACATAAGTACAAGAGGACTGACTCTTCTTACTGACTGTTTTGAACCATTCCTGTGACACTAGTTATAGATTCCGATGATTCGTATCAGGTTTACTGTCTGCCTCTGACCTTCTTATTGACGATGAAACACAGAAATTGCATCGCAATTAAATACAAGAGGCACAATGCCAACATAAGTACAAGAAGTCTGACTCTTCTTACTGACTATGTTTTGCACAATTCCTGTGACATTAGTTATAGATTCCGATGCTTCACTTCAGGTTTACTCTATCCCTAGGACCTTCGTATTGACGATGAAACACAGAAATTGCATCGGAACTAAATACAAAAGGCACAATGCCGACTTAAGTAAAAGAAGACTGACCCTTCCTACTGTCTATGTTTGCACGATTCCTGTGACATTGGTTATAGATTCCGATGCTTCACTTCAGGTTTACTATATACTTTGGACCTTCTTATTGGCGACGAAATACAGAAATTGCATTGGAATTAAATAGAAAAGGCACATTGCCGACTTTAGTACAAGAAGACTGACACTTCTTACTGTCTATGTTTTGAACCATTCCTGTGACACTAGTTATAGATTCCGATGCTTCACTTCAGGTTTACTGTATCCCTCTGACCTTCGTATTGACGATGAAACACAGATATTACATCGGAATTAAATACAAAAGCAAATGCTGACTTAAGTACAAGAAGACTGACCGATCTTACTGTCTATGTTTAGAACCATTCCTGTGACACTAGTTATAGATTCCGATGCTTCACTTCAGGTTTACTGTATCCCTCTTACCTTCGTATTGACGATGAGACACAGAAATTGCATCGGTATTAAATACAAAAGGCACAATGCCGACTTAAGTACAAGAAGACTCACTCTTCCTACTGTCTATGTTTTGAACGATTCCTGTGACATTAGTTATTGATTCCGAAGCTTCACTTCAGGTTTACTGTATCCTTTGGACCTTCAAATTGGCGACGAAATGCATAAATAGCTTCGGAATTAAATACAAAAGGCACAATGCCGACTTATGTACAAGAAGATTGACTCTTCTTACTGGCTGTTTTGAACCATTCCTGTGACACTTGTTACAGATTCCGATGCTTCACTTCAGGTTTACTGTATCCCTCTGACCTTCTTTTTGACGATGAAACACAGAAATTGCATCGGAATTAAATACAAAAGGCACAATGCCGACTTAAGTACAAGAAGACTGACTCTTCGTATTGACTATGTTTTGAACCATTCCTGTGACACTAGTTATAGATTACGATGACTCACTTCGGGATTACTGTATCCCTTGGCCCTTCTTATTGTCGATGAAACACAGAAATTGCATCGGAATTAAATAGAAAAGGCACAATGCCGACTTAAGTACAAGAAGACTGACTCTTCTTACTGACTATGTTTGGAACAATTCCTGTGACACTAGTTATAGATTCCGATGCCTCACTTCAGGTTTACTGTATCCCTCTGACCTTCTTATTGACGATGAAACACAGAAATTGCATCGGAATTAAATAGATAAGGCAAAATGCCGACTTAAGTACAAGAAGACTGACTCTTCTTGCTGTCTATGTTTTGAACCATTCCTGTGACACTAGTTATAGATTCCGATGCTTCACTTCAGGTTTACTGTATCCCTTGGACCTTCTTATTGACGATGAAACACAGATATTGCATCGGAATTAAATAGAAAAGGCACAATGCCGACTTAAGTAGAAGAAGACCGACTCTTCCTACAGTCTATGATTTGAACCATTCCTGTGACACTAGTTATAGATTCCGATGCTTCACTTCAGGTTTACTGTATCCCTCTGAACTTCTTATTGACGATGAAGCACAGATGTTGCATCGGAATTAAATACAAAATGCACAATGCCGACTTAAGTACAAGAAGACTGACTCTTCTTACTGTCTATGTTTTGAACCATTCCTGTGACACTAGTTATAGATTCCGATGCTTCACTTCAGGTTTACTGTATACCTCTGACCTTCGTATTGACGATGAAACACAGATATTACATCGGAAATAAATACAAAAGGCACAATGCCGACTTAAGTACAAGAAGACTGACCGATCTTACTGTCTATGTTTAGAACCATTCCTGTGACACTAGTTATAGATTCCGATGCTTCACTTCAGGTTTACTGTATCCCTCTGACCTTCTTATTGACGATGAGACACAGAAATTGCATCGGAATTAAATACAAAGGGCACAATGCATACTTAAGTACAAGAAGACTGACTCTAGCTACTGTCTATGTTTTGAACGATTCCTGTGACATTAGTTATTGATTCCGATGCTTAACATCAGGTTTACTGTATCCTTTGGGCCTTCTAATTGGCGACGAAATGCAGAAATAGCTTCGGAATTAAATACAAAATGCACAATGCCGACTTAAGTACAAGAAGACTGACTCTTCTTACTGACTGTTTTGACCCATTCCTGTGACACTTGTTATAGAGTACGATGATTCACTTCAGGTCTACTGTATCCCTTGGACCTTCTTATTGACGATGAAACAAAGAAATTGCATCGGAATTAAATAGAAACGGCACAATGCCGACTTAAGTACAAGAAGACTGACTCATCTTACTGACTATGTTTTGAACCATTCCTGTGACACTAGTTTTAGATTCCGATGCTTCCCTTCAGGTTTACTGTATCCCTCTGACCTTCTTATTGACGATGAAGCACAGAAGTTGCATCGGAATTAAATACAAAATGCAAAATGCCGACTTAAGTACAAGAAGACTGACTCTTCTTACTGTCTTTGTTTTGAACGATTCCTGTGACACTAGTTATAGATTCCGATGCTTCACTTCAGGTTTACTGTATCCCTCTGACCTTCTTATTGACGATGAGATACAGAAATTGCATCGGAATTAAATACAAAGGGCACAATGCCGACTTAAGTACAAGAAGACTGACCCTTCCTACTGTCTATGTTTGCACGATTCCTGTGACATTGGTTATAGATTCCGATGCTTCACTTCAGGTTTACTATATCCTTTGGACCTTCTTATTGGCGACGAAATACAGAAATTGCATTGGAATTAAATAGAAAACGCACATTGCCGACTTCAGTACAAGAAGACTGACTCTTCTTACTGTCTATGTTTTGAACCATTCCTGTGACACTAGTTATAGATTCCGATGCCTCACTTCAGGTTTACTGTATCCCTCTGACCTTATTATTGACGATGAAACACAGATATTGCATCGGAATTAAATACACAATTGCACAATGCCGACATAGGTACAAGAGGACTGACTCTTCTTACTGACTATGTTTTGCACCATTCCTGTGACATTAGTTATAGATTCCGATGCTTCACTTCAGGTTTACTCTATCCCTAGGACCTTCGTATTGACGATGAAACACAGAAATTGCATCGGAACTAAATACAAAAGGCACAATGCCGACTTAAGTACAAGAAGACTGACCCTTCCTAATGTCTATGTTTGCACGATACCTGTGACATTGGTTATAGATTCCGATGCTTCACTTCAGGTTTACTATATCCTTTGGACCTTCTTATTGCCGACGAAATACAGAAATTGCATTGGAATTAAATAGAAAACGCACATTGCCGACTTCAGTACAAGAAGACTGACTCTTCTTACTGTCTATGTTTTGAACCATTCCTGTGACACTAGTTATAGATTCCGATGCTTCACTTCAGGTTTACTGTATCCCTCTGACCTTCTTATTGACGATGAGACACAGAAATTGCATCGGAATTAAATACAAAAGGCACAATGCCGACTTAAGTACAAGAAGACTGACTCTTCTTACTGACTATGTTTGGAACCATTCCTGTGACACTAGTTATAGATTCCGATGCCTCACTTCAGGTTTACTCTATCCCTCTGACCTTCTTATTGACGATGAAACACAGATATTGCATCGGAATTAAATAGAAATGGCACAATGCCTACTTAAGTACAAGAAGACTGACTCTTCCTACTGTCTATGTTTTGAACGATTCCTGTGACATTAGTTATTGATTCCGATGCTTCACATCAGGTTTACTGTATCCTTTGGGTCTTCTAATTGGCGACGAAATGCAGAAATAGCTTCGGAATTAAATACAAAAGGCACAATTCCGACTTAAGTACAAGAAGACAGACTCTTCTTACTGACTGTTTTGAACCATTCCTGTGACACTTGTTATAGATTACGATGATTCACTTCAGGTTTACTGTATCCCTTGGATCTTCTTATTGACGATGAAACACAGACATTGCATCGGAATTACATAGAAACGGCACAATGCCGACTTAAGTACAAGAAGACTGACTCTTCTTACTGACTATGTTTTGAACCATTCCTGTGACACTAGTTATAGATTCCGATGCATCACTTCAGGTTTACTGTATCCCTCTGACCTTCTTATTGACGATGAAGCACAGAAGTTGCATCGGAATTAAATACAAAATGCACAATGCCGACTTAAGTACAAGAAGACTGACTCTTCTTACTGTCTATGTTTTGAACCATTCCTGTGACACTAGTTATAGATTCCGATGCTTCACTTCAGGTTTACTGTATCCCTTGCACCTTCGTATTGACGATGAAACACAGATATTACATCGGAATTTAATACAAAGACACAATGCCGACTTAAGTACAAGAGGACTGACCGATCTTACTGTCTATGTTTAGAACCATTCCTGTGACACTAGTTATAGATTCCGATGCTTCACTTCATGTTTACTGTATGCCTCTCACCTTCTTATTGACGATGAGACACAGAAATTGCATCGGAATTAAATACAAAAGGCACAATGCCGACTTAAGTACAAGAAGACTGACTCTTCTTACTGACTATGTTTTTAACCATTCCTGTGACACTAGTTATAGATTCCGATGCTTCACTTGAGGTCTACTGTATCCCTCTGACCTTCTTATTGACGATGAAGCACAGAAGTTGCATCGGAATTAAATACAAAATGCACAATGCCGACTTAAATACAAGAAGACTTACTCTTCTTACTGTCTATGTTTTGAACCATTCCTGTGACACTAGTTATAGATTCCGATGCTTCACTTTAGGTTTACTGTATCCCTTGCACCTTCGTATTGACGATGAAACACTGATATTACATCGGAATTAAATACAAAAGGCACAATGCCGACTTAAGTACAAGAAGACTGACCGATCTTACTGTCTATGTTTAGAACCATTCCTGTGACACTAGTTATAGATTCAGATGCTTCACTTCAGGTTTACTGTATCCCTCTGACCTTCTAATTGACGATGAGACACAGAAATTGCATCGGAATTAAATACAAAAGGCACAATGCCGACTTAAGTACAAGAAGACTGACTCTTCTTACTGACTATGTTTGGAACCATTCCTGTGACACTAGTTACAGATTCCGATGCCTCACTTCAGGTTTACTGTATCCCTCTGACCTCCTTATTGACGATGAAACACAGATATTGCATCGGAATTAAATAGAAACGGCACAATGCCGACTTAAGTACAAGAAGACTGACTCTTCTTACTGACTATGTTTTTAACCATTCCTGTGACACTAGTTATAGATTCCGATGCTTCACTTGAGGTTTACTGTTTCCCTTGCACCTTCGTATTGACGATGAAACACAGATATTACATCGGAATTTAATACAAAGTCACAATGCCGACTTAAGTACAAGAGGACTGACCGATCTTACTGTCTATGTTTAGAACCATTCCTGTGACACTAGTTATAGATTCCGATGCTTCACTTCATGTTTACTGTATCCCTCTCACCTTCTTATTGACGATGAGACACAGAAATTGCATCGGAATTAAATACAAAAGGCACAATGCCGACTTAAGTACAAGAAGACTGACTCTTCTTACTGACTATGTTTTTAACCATTCCTGTGACACTAGTTATAGATTCCGATGCTTCACTTGAGGTCTACTGTATCCCTCTGACCTTCTTATTGACGATGAAGCACAGAAGTTGCATCGGAATTAAATACAAAATGCACAATGCCGACTTAAATACAAGAAGACTTACTCTTCTTACTGTCTATGTTTTGAACCATTCCTGTGACACTAGTTATAGATTCCGATGCTTCACCACAGGTTTACTGTATCCCTTGCACCTTCGTATTGACGATGAAACACTGATATTACATCGGAATTAAATACAAAAGGCACAATGCCGACTTAAGTACAAGAAGACTGACCGATCTTACTGTCTATGTTTAGAACCATTCCTGTGACACAAGTTATAGATTCAGATGCTTCACTTCAGGTTTACTGTATCCCTCTGACCTTCTAATTGACGATGAGACACAGAAATTGCATCGGAATTAAATACAAAAGGCACAATGCCGACTTAAGTACAAGAAGACTGACTCTTCTTACTGACTATGTTTTGAACCATTCCTGTGACACTATTTACAGATTCCGATGCCTCACTTCAGGTTTACTGTATCCCTCTGACCTTATTATTGACGATGAAACACAGATATTGCATCGGAATTAAATACACAATTGCACAATGCCAACATAAGTACAAGAGGACTAACTCTTCTTACTGACTGTTTTGAACCATTCCTGTGACACTAGTTATAGATTCCGATGATTCAAATCAGGTTTACTGTTTCCCTCTGACCTTCTTATTGACGATGAAACACAGAAATTGCATCGGAATTAAATACAAAAGGCACAATGCCAACATAAGTACAAGAAGACTGACTCTTCTTACTGACTATGTTTTGCACCATTCCTGTGACATTAGTTATAGATTCCGATGGTTCACTTCAGGTTTACGCTATCCCTAGGACCTTCGTATTGACGATGAAACACAGAAATTGCATCGGAACTAAATACAAAAGGCACAATGCCGACTTAAGTACACGAAGACTGACCCTTCCTACTGTCTATGTTTGCACGATTCCTGTGACATTGGTTATAGATTCCGATGCTTCACTTCAGGTTTACTATATCCTTTGGACCTTCTTATTGGCGACGAAATACAGAAATTGCGTTGGAATTAAATAGAAAAGGCACATTGCCGACTTTAGTACAAGAAGACTGACTCTTCTTACTGTCTATGTTTTGAACCATTCCTGTGACACTAGTTATAGATTCCGATGCTTCACTTCAGGTTTACTGTATCCCTCTGACCTCCTTATTGACGATGAAACACAGATATTGCATCGGAATGAAATAGAAACGGCACAATGCCGACTTAAGTACAAGAAGACTGACTCTTCTTACTGAGTATGTTTTGAACCATTCCTGTGACACTAGTTATAGATTCCGATGCTTCACTTCAGGTTTACTGTATCCCTCTGACCTCCTTATTGACGATGAAACACAGATATTGCATCGGAATTAAATAGAAACGGCACAATGCCGACTTAAGTACAAGAAGACTGACTCTTCTTACTGACTATGTTTGAACCATTCCTGTGACACTAGTTATAGATTCCGATGCTTCACTTGAGGTCTACTGTATCCCTCTGACCTTCTTATTGACGATGAAGCACAGAAGTTGCATCGGAATTAAATACAAAATGCACAATGCCGACTTAAGTACAAGAAGCCTTACTCTTCTTACTGTCTATGTTTTGAACCATTCCTGTGACACTAGTTATAGATTCCGATGCTTCACCTCAGGTTTACTGTATCCCTTGCACCTTCGTATTGACGATGAAACACTGATATTACATCGGAATTAAATACAAAAGGCACAATGCCGACTTAAGTACAAGAAGACTGACCGATCTTACTGTCTATGTTTAGAACCAGTCCTGTGACACAAGTTATAGATTCAGATGCTTCACTTCAGGTTTACTGTATCCCTCTGACCTTCTAATTGACGATGAGACACAGAAATTGCATCGGAATTAAATACAAAAGGCACAATGCCGACTTAAGTACAAGAAGACTGACTCTTCTTACTGACTATGTTTGGAACCATTCCTGTGACACTAGTTATAGATTCCGATGCCTCGCTTCAGGTTTACTGTATCCTTCTGACCTTGCTATTGACGATGAAACACAGATATTGCATCGGAATTAAATAGAAAAGGCACAATGCCGACTTAAGTACAAGAAGACTGACTCTTCCTACTGTCTATGTTTTGAATGATTACTGTGACATTAGTTATTGATTCCGATGCTTCACTTCAGGTTTACTGTATCCTTTGGACCTTCTAATTGGCGACGAAATGCAGAAATAGCTTCGGAATTAAATACAAAAGGCTCAATGCCGACTTAAGTACAAGAAGACTGACTCTTCTTACTGACTGTTTTGAACCATTCCTGTGACACTTGTTATAGATTACGATGATTCACTTCAGGTTTACTGTATCCCTCTGACCTTCTTATTGACGATGAAACACAGAAATTGCATCGGAATTAAATAGAAACGGCTCAATGCCGACTTAAGTACAAGAAGACTGACTCTTCTTACTGACTATGTTTGGAACCATTCCTGTGACACTAGTTATAGATTCCGATGCCTCACTTCAGGTTTACTGTATCCCTCTGACCTTATTATTGACGATGAAACACAGATATTGCGTCGGAATTAAATACACAATTGCACAATGCCGACATAAGTACAAGAGGACTGACTCTTCTTACTGACTGCTTTGAACCATTCCTGTGACACTAGTTATAGATTCCGATGATTCCCATCAGGTTTACTGTATCCCTCTGACCTTCTTATTGACGATGAAACACAGAAATTGCATCGGAATTAAATACAAAAGGCACAATGCCAACATAAGTACAAGAAGACTGACTCTTCTTACTGACTATGTTTTGCACCATTCCTGTGGCATTAGTTATAGATTCCGATGCTTCACTTCAGGTTTACTCTATCCCTAGGACCTTCGTATTGACGATGAAACACAGAAATTGCATCGGAACTAAATACAAAAGGCACAATGCCGACTTAAGTACAAGAAGACTGACCCTTCCTACTGTCTATGTTTGCACGATTCCTGTGACATTGGTTATAGATTCCGATGCTTCACTTCTGGTTTACTATATCCTTTGGACCTTTTTATTGGCGACGAAATACAGAAATTGCATTGGAATTAAATAGAAAAGGCACATTGCCGACTTTAGTACAAGAAGACTGACTCTTCTTACTGTCTATGTTTTGAACCATTCCTGTGACACTAGTTATAGATTCCGATGCTTCACTTCAGGTTTACTGTATCCCTTGGACCTTCTTATTGACGATGAAACACAGAAAATGCATCGGAATTAAATACAAAAGGCACAATACCGACTTAAGTACAAGAAGATTGACTCTTCTTACTGACTGTTTCGAACCATTCCTGTGACACAAGTAATAGATTCCAATGCTTCACTTCAGGTTTACTGTATCCCTTGGACCTTCTCATTGACGATGAAACACGGAAAATGCATCGGAATTAAATAAAAAAGGCACAATGCCGACTTAAGTACAAGAAGACTGACCCTTCTTACTGTCTATGTTTAGAACCATTCCTGTGACACTAGTTATAGATTCCGATGCTGCATTTCAGGTTTACTGTATCCCTCTGACCTTCTTATTGACGATGAAACACAGAAATTGCATCGGAATTAAATACAAAAGGCACAATGACGAGTTAAGTACAAGAAGACTAACTCTTCGTACTGACTATGATTTGAACCATTCCTGTGACGCTAGTTACAGATTCCGATACTTCACTTCAGGTTTACTGTATTCCTTGGACCTTCTTATTGACGATGAAACACAGATATTGCATCGGAATTAAATACAAAAGGCACAATGCCGACTTAAGTACAAGAAGACTGACCCTTCCTACTGTCTATGTTTGCACGATTCCTGTGACATTGGTTATAGATTCCGATGCTTCACTTCAGGTTTACTCTATCCGTAGGACCTTCGTATTGACGATGAAACACAGAAATTGCATCGGAACTAAATACAAAAGGCACAATGCCGACTTAAGTACAAGAAGACTGACCCTTCCTACTGTCTATGTTTGCACGATTCCTGTGACATTGGTTATAGATTCCGATGCTTCACTTCTGGTTTACTATATCCTTTGGACCTTCTTATTGGCGACGAAATACAGAAATTGCATTGGCATTAAATAGAAAAGGCACATTGCCGACTTTAGTACAAGAAGACTGACTCTTCTTACTGTCTATGTTTTGAACCATTCCTGTGACACTAGTTATAGATTCCGATGCTTCACTTCAGGTTTACTGTATCCCTTGGACCTTCTTATTGACGTTGAAACACAGAAAATGCATCGGAATTAAGTACAAAAGGCACAATGCCGACTTAAGTACAAGAAGACTGACCCTTCTTACTGTCTATGTTTAGAACCATTCCTGTGACACTAGTTATAGATTCCGATGCTGCATTTCAGGTTTACTGTATCCCTCTGACCTTCTTATTGACGATGAAACACAGAAATTGCATCGGAATTTAATACAAAAGGCACAATGACGACTTAAGTACAAGAAGACTAACTCTTCGTACTGACTATGATTTGAACCATTCCTGTGACGCTAGTTACAGATTCCGATGCTTCACTTCAGGTTTACTGTATCCCTTGGACCTTCTTATTGACGATGAAACACAGATATTGCATCGGAATTAAATACAAAAGGCACAATGCCGCCTTAAGTACAAGAAGACTGACTCTTCCTACTGTTTATGTTTTGAACCATTCCTGTGACAGTAGTTACAGATTCCGATGCTTCACTTCAGGTTTACTGTATCCCTCTGACCTTCTTTTTGACGATGAAACACAGACATTGCATCGGTATTAAATACAAAAGGCACAATGCCGACTTAAGTACAAGAAGACTGACTCTTCCTACTGTCTATGTTTTGAACGATTCCTGTGACATTAGTTATTTATTCCGATGCTTCACTTCAGGTTTACTGTATCCTTTGGACCTTCTAATTGCCGACGAAATGCATAAATAGCTTCGGAAATAAATACAAAAGGCACAATGCCGACTTAAGTACAAGAAGACTGACTCTTCGTATTGACTATGTTTTGAACCATTCCTGTGACACTAGTTATAGATTACGTTGATTCACTTAAGGATTACTGTATCCCTTGGCACTTCATATTGACGATGAAACACAGAAATTGCATCGGAATTAAATAGAAAAGGCACAATGCCGACTTAAGTACAAGAAGACTGACTCTTCTTACTGACCATGTTTGGAACCATTCCTGTGACACCAGTTATAGATTCCGATGCCTCACTTTAGGTTTACTGTTTCCCTCTGACCTTCTTATTGACGATGAAACACAGAAATTCCATCGGAATTAAATAGAAAAGGCACAATGCCGACTTAAGTACAAGAAGACTGACTCTTCTTGCTGTCCATGTTTTGAACCATTCCTGTGACACTAGTTATAGATTCCGATGCTTCACTTCAGGTTTACTGTATCCATTGGACCTTCTTATTGACGATGAAACACAGAAATTGCATCGGAATTAAGTACAAAAGGCACAATGCCGACATAAGTACAAGAAGACTGACTCATCTTTCTGTCTATGTTTTGAACCATTCCTGTGACGCTAGTTACAGATTCCGATGCTTCACTTCACCGTTACTGTATCCCTCTGACATTCTTATTAACGATGAAACACTGAAATTGCATCGGAATTAAATAGAAAAGGCACAATGCCGACTTAAGTACAAGAAGACTGACTCTTCTTACTGACTATGTTTTGAACCATTAATGTGACGCTAGTTACAGATTCCGATGCTTCACTTCAGGATTACTGTATCCCTTGGACCTTCTTGTTGACGATGAAACACAGATACTGCATCTTAATTAAATACAAAAGGCACAATGCCGACTTAAGTACAAGAGGACTAACTCTTCCTACTGTCTATGTTTTGAACCATTCCTGTGACACTAGTTACAGATTCCGATGCTTCACTTCTGGTTAACTGTATCCCTCTGACCTTCTTTTTGACGATGAAACACAGAAATTGCATCGGAATTAAATACAAAAGGCACAATGCCGACATAAGTACAAGAATACTGACTCTTCCTACTGTCTATGTTTTGAACGATTCCTGTGACATTAGTTATTGATTCCGATGCTTCACTTCAGGTTTACTGTATCCTTTGGACCTTGTAATTGGCGACGAAATGCAGAAATAGCTTCGGAATGAAAAACAAAAGGCACAATGCCGACTTAAGTACAAGACGACTGACACTTCTTACGGACTGTTTTGAACCATTCCTGTGACGCTTCTTATAGATTCCGATGCTTCATTTCAGGTTTACTGAATCCCTCTGACCTTCTTTTTGACGATGAAACACAGAAATTGCGTCGGAATTAAATACAAAAGGCACAATGCCGACTTAAGTACAAGAAGACTGTCTCATCCTACTGTCTATGTTTTGAACGATTCCTGTGACATTAGTTATAGATTCCGATGCTTCACTTCAGGTTTACTGTATCGTTTGGACCTTCTTATTGACGATGAAACACAGAAAATGCATCGGAATTAAATACAAAAGGCACAATGCCGACTTACGTACAAGAAGATTGTCTCTTCTTACTGACTGTTTTGAACCATTCCTGTGACACTAGTCATAGATTCCGATGCTTCACTTCAGGTTTACTGTATCCCTCTGACCTTCTTATTGACGATGAAACACAGAAATTGCATCGGAATTAAATACCAAAATCACAATGCCGACTTAAGTACAAGAAGACTGACTCTTCTTACTGACTGTTTTGAACCATTCCTGTGACACTTGTTATGGATTCCGATGCTTCACATCAGGTTTACTGTATCCCTCTGACCTTCTTATTGACGATGAAACACAGAAATTGCATCGGTATGAAACACAAAAGGCACAATGCCGACTTAAGTACAAGAAGAATGACTCTTCGTACTGACTATGTTTTGAACCATTCCTGTGATACTAGTTATAGATTATGATGATTCACTTCAGGATTACTGTATCCCTTGGACATTCTTATTGACGATGAAACACAGAAATTGCATTGGAATTAAATAGAAAAGGCACAATGCCGACTTGTGTACAAGAAGACTGACTCTTCTTACTGACTATGTTTGGTACCATTCCTGTGACACTAGTTATAGATTCCGATGCCTCACTTCAGGTTTATTGTATCCCTCTGGCCATGTTATTGACGATGAAACACAGATATTGCATCGGAATTAAATAGAAAAGGCACAATGCCGACTTAAATACAAGAAGACTGACTCTTCTTACTGACTATGTTTTGAACCATTCCTGTGACACTAGTTACGGATTCCGATGCTTCACTTCAGGTTTACTGTATCCCTCTGACCCCCTTATTGACGATGAAACACAGAAAGTGCATCGGAATTAAATAGAAAAGGCACAATGCCGACTTAAGTACAAGAAGACTGACTCTTCTTACTGTCTATGTTTTGAACCATTCCTGTGACACTAGTTATAGATTCCGATGCTTCACTTCAGGTTTACTGTATCCCTTGGACCTTCTTATTGACGATGAAACACAGAAATAGCATAGGATTTAAATACAAAAGGCACACTGCCGACTGAAGTACAAGAAGACTGACTCCTCTTTCTGTCTATGTTTTGAACCATTCCTGTGACGCTAGTTACAGATTCCGATGCTTCACTTCAGGGTTACTGTATCTCTCTGACATTCTTACTGACGATGAAATACTGAAATTCGATCGGAATTAAATAGAAAAGGCACAATGCCGACTTAAGTACAAGAAGACTGACTCTTCTTGCTGTCTATGTTTTGAACCATTCCTGTGACACTAGTTATAGATTCCGATGCTTCACTTCAGGAATACTGTATCCCTTGGACCTTCTTATTGACGATGAAACAATTGCATCGGAATTAAATAGAAAAGGCACAATGCCGACTTAAGTACAAGAAGACTGACTCTTCTTACTGACTATGTTTAGAACCATTAATGTGACGCTAGTTACAGATTCCGATGCTTCACTTCAGGTTTACTGTATCCCTTGGACCTTTTTGTTGACGATGAAACACAGATACTGCATCTTAATTAAATACAAAAGGCACAATGCCGACTTAAGTACAAGGGGACTGACTCTTCCTAATTTCTATGTTTTGAACCATTCCTGTGACACTAGTTACAGATTCCGATGCTTCACTTCAGGTTAACTGTATCCCTCTGACCTTCTTTTTGACGATGAAACACAGAAATTGCATCGGAATTAAATACAAAAGGCACAATGCCGACTTAAGTACAAGAAGACTGACTCATCCTACTGTCTATGTTTTGAACGATTTTCAGGTTTACTGTATCCTTTGGACCTTCTTATTGACGATGAAACACAGAAAATGAATCGGAATTAAATACAAAAGGCACAATGCCGACTTACGTACAAGAAGATTGTCTCTTCTTACTGACTGTTTTGAACCTTTCCTGTGACACTAGTTATAGATTCCGATGCTTCACTTCAGGTTTACTGTATCCCTCTGATCTTCATATTGACGATGAAACACAGAAATTGCATCGGAATTAAATACAAAAGGCACAATGCCGACTTAAGTACAAGAGGACTGACTCTTCTTACTGACTGTTTTGAACCATTCCTGTGACACTTGTTATAGATTCCGATGCTTCACATCAGGTTTACTGTATCCCTCTGACATTCTTATTGACGATGAAACACTGAAATTGCATCGGAATTAGATAGAAAAGGCACAATGCCGACTGAAGTACAAGAAGACTGACTCTTCCTACGGTCTATGTTTTGAACCATTCCTGTGACACTAGCTATAGATTCCGATGCTTCACTTCAGGTTTACTCTATCCGTTGGACGTTCTTATTGACGATGAAACACAGTAATTTCATCGGAATTTAATACAAAAAGCACAATGCCGACTTAAGAACAAGAAGACTGACTCTTCTTACTGACTATGCTTTGAACCATTCCTGTGACGCTAGTTACAGATTCCGATGCTTCACTTCAGGTTTACTGTATCCCTTGGACCTTCTTGTTGACGATGAAACACAGATATTGCATCGGAATTAAATACAAAAGGCACAATGCCGACTGAAGTACAAGAAGACTGACTCTTCGTACTGACTATATTTTGAACCATTACTGTGACAGTAGTTATACATTACGATGATTCACTTCATGTTTACTGTATCCCTTGCACTTTCTTATTGGCGATGAAACACAGAAATTGCATCGGAATTAAATAGAAAAGGCACAATGCCGACTTAAGTACAAGAAGACTTACTCTTCCTACTGTCTATGTTTTGAACGATTCCTGTGACATTAGTTATTGATTCCGATGCTTCACTTCAGGTTTACTGTATCCTTCGGACCTTCTAACTGGCGACGAAATGCAGAAATAGCTTCGGAATTAAATACAAAAAGCACAATGCCGACTTAAGTACAAGAAGACTGACTCTTCCTACTGTCTATGTTTTGAACGATTCATGTGACATTAATTATAGATTCCGATGCTTCACTTCAGGTTTACTGTATCCTTTGGACCTCCTTATTGACGATGAAACACAGAAATTGCATCGGAATTAAATACAAAAGGCACAATGCCGACCTAAGTACAAGAAGATTGACTCTTCTTACTGACTGTTTTGAACCATTCCTGTGACACTAGTTATAGATTCCGATGCTTCACTTCAGGTTTACTGTATCCCTCCGACCTTCATATTGACGATGAAACACAGAAATTGCATCGGAATTAAATATAAAAGGCACAATGCCGACTTATGTACAAGAAGACTGACTCTTCTTACTGTCTAAGTTTTGAACCATTCCTGTGACACTAGTTATAGATTCCAATGCTTCACTTCAGATTTACTGTATCCCTTGCACCTTCTTATTGACGATGAAACACTGATATTGCATCGGTATTAAGTACAAAAGGCACAATGCCGACTTAAGTACAAGAAGACTGACCCTTCTTACTGTCTATGTTTTGAACCATTCCTGTGACACTAGTTATAGATTCCGATGCTTCACTTCAGGTTTACTGTATCCCTCTGACCTTCTTATTGACGATGAAACACAGATATTGCATCGGAATTAAATAGAGAAGGCACAATGCCGACTTAAGTACAAGAAGACCGACTCTTCTTACTGACTACGTTATGAACCATTCCTGTGACACTAGTTATGGATTCCGATGCTTCACATCAGGTTTACTGTATCCCTCTGACCTTCTTATTGACGATGTAACACAGGAATTGCATCGGAATTAAATAGAAAAGGCACAATGTCGACGTAAGTACAAGAAGACTGACTCTTCTTACTGTCTATGTTTGGAACCATTCCTGTGACACTAGTTATGGATTCCGATGCCTCACATCAGGTTTACTGTATCCCTCTGACCTTCTTATTGACGATGAAACACAGATATTGCATCGGAATTAAATAGAGAAGGCACAATGCCGACTTAAGTACAAGGAGACTGACTCTTCGTACTGACTATGTTTATAACCATTCCTGTGACACTAGTTATAGATTATGATGATTCACTTCAGGATTACTGTATTCCTTGCACTTTCTTATTGACGGTGAAATACAGAAATTGCATCGGAATTAAATAGAAAAGGCACAATGCCGACTTAAGTACAAGAAGACTGACTCTTCTTACTGACTATGTTTGGAACCATTCCTGTGACACTAGTTATGGATTCCGATGCCTCACTTCAGGTTTACTGTATCCCTCTGACCTTCTTATTGACGATGAAACACAGATATTGCATCGGAATTAAATAGAGAAGGCACAATGCCGACTTAAGTACAAGAAGACCGACTCTTCTTACTGACTACGTTATGAACCATTCCTGTGACACTAGTTATGGATTCCGATGCTTCACATCAGGTTTACTGTATCCCTCTGACCTTCTTATTGACGATGTAACACAGGAATTGCATCGGAATTAAATAGAAAAGGCACAATGTCGACGTAAGTACAAGAAGACTGACTCTTCTTACTGTCTATGTTTTGAACCATTCCTGTGACACTAGTTATAGATTCCGATGCTTCACTTCAGGTTTACTGTATCCCTTGGACCTTCTTATTGACGATTAAACATAGGAATAGCATCGGAATTAAATGTAAAGAGCACACTGCCGACTGAAGTACAAGAAGACTGACTCTTCTTTCTGTCTATGTTTTGAACCAGTCCTGTGACGCTAGTTACAGATTCCGATGCTTTACTTCAGGGTTACTGTATCCCTCTGACATTCTTATTGACGATGAAACACTGAAATTGCATCGCAACTAGTTAGAAAAGGCACAATGCCGACTTAAGTACAAGAAGACTGACTCTTCCTACTGTCTATGCTTTGAACCGTTCCTGTGACACTAGTTATAGATTCCGATGCTTCACTTCAGGTTTACTGTATCCCTTGGACGTTCTTATTGACGATGAAACACAGAAATTGCATCGGAATTAAATACAAAAGGCACAATGCTGACTTAAGAACAAGAAGACTGACTCTTCTTACTGACTATGCTTTGAGCCATTCCTGTGACGCTAGTTACACATTCCGATGCTTCACTTCAGGTTTACTGTATCCCTTGGACCTTCTTGTTGACGATGAAACACAGATATTGCATAGGAATTAAATACAAAAGGCACAATGCAGACTTAAGTACAAGAGGACTCACTCTTCCTACTGTCTATGTTTTGAACGATTCCTGTGACACTAGTTACAGATTCCGATGCTTCACTTCAGGTTTACGGTATCCCTCAGACCTTCTTTTAACGATGAAACACAGAAATTGCATCGGAATTAAATACAAAAGGCACAATGCCGACTTAAGTACAAGAAGACTGACTCTTCCTACTGTCTATGTATTGAGCGATTCCTGTGACATTTGTTATTGATTCCGATGCTTCACTTCAGGTTTACTGTATCCTTTGGACCTTCTAACTGGCGGCGAAACACAGAAATAGCTTCGGAATTAAATACAAAAGGCACAATGCCGACTTAAGTACAAGATGACTGACTCTTCTTACTAACTGTTTTGAACCATTCCTGTGACACTAGTTATAGATTCCGATGCTTCACTTCAGGTTTACTGTATCCCTCTGACCTTCTTTTTGACGATGAAACACAGAAATTGCATCGGAATTAAATAGAAAAGGCACAATGACGACTTAAGTACAAGAAGACTGACTCTTCTAACTGACTATGTTTTGAACCATTCCTGTGACGCTAGTTACAGCTTACGATGCTTCACTTCAGGTTTACTGTATCCCTTGGACCTTCTTACTGACGATGAGACACAGATATTGCATCGGAATTAAATACAGAAGGCACAATGCCGACTTAAGTACAAGAAGACTGACTCTTCCTACTGTCTATGTTTGAACCTTTCCTGTGACAGTAGTTACAGATTCCGATGCTTCACTTCAGGTTTACTGTATCCCTCTGACCTTCTTTTTGACGATGAAACACAGAAATTGCATCGGAATTAAATACAAAAGGCACAATGCCGACTTAAGTACAAGAAGATTGTCTCTTCTTACTGACTGTTTTCAACCATTCCTGTAACACTAGTTATAGATTCCGATGCTTCACTTCAGGTTTACAGTATCCCTCTGACATTCTTATAGACGATGAAACACAGAAATTGCATCGGAATGAAATGCAAAAGGCACAATGCCGACTTAAGTACAAGAAGACTGACTCTTCGTACTGACTATGTTTGAACCATTCCTGTGACACTAGTTATAGATTACGGTGAATCACTTCAGGATTACTGTATCCCTTGGACCTTCTTATTGACGATGAAACACAGAAATTGCTTGGAATTAAATAGAAAAGGCACAATGCCGACTTAAGTACAAGAAGACTGACTCTTCTTACTGATTATGTTTTGAACCATTCCTGTGCCACTAGTTATGGATTCCGATGCTTCACTTCAGGTTTACTGTATCCCTCTGACCTTCTTATTGACGATGAAACACAGAAATTGCATCGGAATTAAATAAAAAAGGCACAATGCCGACTTAAGTACAAGAGGACACACTCTTCTTACTGTCTATGTTTTGAACCATTCCTGTGACACTAGTTATAGATTCCGATGCCTCACTTCAGGTTTACTGTATCCCTTGGACCTTCTTATTGACGATGAAACACAGAAATTGCATCGGAATTAAATACAAAAGGCACAATGCCGACTTAAGTACAAGAAGACTGACTCTTCTTTCTGTCGATGTTTTGAACCATTCCTGTGACGCTAGTTACAGATTCCGATGCTTCACTTCAGGGTTACTGTATCCCTCTGACATTCTTATTGACGATGAAACACTGAAATTGCATCGGAAGTAAATTGAAAAGGCACAATGTCGACTTAAGTACAAGAAGACTGACTCTTCCCACTGTCTATGTTTTGAACCATTCCAGTGACACTAGTTATAGATTCCGATGCTTCACTTCAGGTTTACTGTATCCCTTGGACGTTCTTATTGACGATGAAACACAGAAATTGCATCGGAAATAAATAGAAAAGGCACAATGCCGACTGAAGTACAAGAAGACTGACTCTTCTTTCTGTCTATGTTTTGAACCATTCCTGTGACGCTAGTTACAGATTCTGATGCTCTACTTCGGGGTAACTGTATCCCTCTGACATTCTTATTGACGATGAAACACTGAAATTGCATCGGAATTAGTTAGAAAAGGCACAATGCCGACTTAAGTACAAGAAGACTGACTCTTCCTACTGTCTATGCTTTGAACCATTCCTGTGACACTAGTTATAGATTCCGATGCTTCACTTCCGGTTTACTGTATCCCTTGGACGTTCTTATTGACGATGAAACACAGAAATTGCATCGGAATTAAATACAAAAGGCACAATGCTGACTTAAGAACAAGAAGACTGACTCTTCTTACTGACTATGTTTTGAGCCATTCCTGTGACGCTAGTTAGAGATTCCGATGCTTCACTTCAGGTTTACTTTATCCCTTGGACCTTCTTGTTGACGATGAAACACAGATATTGCATAGGAATTAAATACAAAAGGCACAATGCAGACTTAAGTAGAAGAGGACTGACTCTTCCAACTGTCTATGTTTTGAACCATTCCTGTGACACTAGTTACAGATTCCGATGCTTCACTTCAGGTTTACGGTATCCCTCTGACCTTCTTTTAACGATGAGACACAGAAATTGCATCGGAATTAAATACAAAAGGCACAATGCCGACTTAAGTACAAGAAGACTGACTCTTCCTACTGTCTATGTATTGAACGATTCCTGTGACATTTGTTATTGATTCCGATGCTTCACTTCAGGTTTACTGTATCCTTTGGACCTTCTAACTGGCGGCGAAATACAGAAATAGCTTCGGAATTAAATACAAAAGGCACAATGCCGACTTAAGTACAAGATGACTGACTCTTCTTACTAACTGTTTTGAACCATTCCTGTGACACTTGTTATAGATTCCGATGCTTCACTTCAGGTTTACTGTATCCCTCTGACCTTCTTTTTGACGATGAAACACAGAAATTGCATCGGAATTTAATACAAAAGGCACAATGCCGATATAAGTACAAGAAGACTGACTCTTCCTACTGTCTATGTATTGAACGATTCCTGTGACATTAGTTATAGATTCCGATGCTTCACTTCAGGTTTACTGTATCCCTTAGACCTTCTTATTGACGATGAAACACAGAACTTGCATCGGAATTAAATAGAAAAGGCACAATGCCGACTTAAGTACAAGAAGACTGACTCTTCTTTCTGTCTATGTTTTGAACCATTCCTGTGACGCTAGTTACAGATTCCGATGCTTCACTTCAGGGTTACTGTATCCCTCTGACATTCTTATTGACGATGAAACACTGAAATTGCATCGGAAGTAAATAGAAAAGGCACAATGTCGACTTAAGTACAAGAAGACTGACTCTTCCCACTGTCTATGTTTTGAACCATTCCAGTGACACTAGTTATAGATTCCGATGCTTCACTTCAGGTTTACTGTATCCCTTGGACGTTCTTATTGACGATGAAACACAGAAATTGCATCGGAATTAAATAGAAAAGGCACAATGCCGACTTAAGTAAAAGAAGACTGACTCTTCGTACTGACTATGTTTTGAACCATTCCTTTGACACTAGTTATAGATTACGATGATTCACTTGAGGTTTACTGTATCCCTTGGACCCTCTTATTGACGATGAAACACAGTAATTGCATCGGAATCAAATAGAAAAGGCACAATGCCGACTGAAGTACAAGAAGACTGACTCTTCGTACTGACTATGTTTATAACCAATCCTGTGACACTAGTTATAGATTATGATGATTCACTTCAGGATTACTGTATTCCTTGCACTTTCTTATTGACGGTGAAATAGAGAAATTGCATCGGAATTAAATAGAAAAGGCACAATGCCGACTTAAGTACAAGATGACTGAGTCTTCTTGCTGACTATGTTTGGAACCATTCCTGTGACACTAGTTATAGATTCCGATGCCTCACTTCAGGTTTACTGTATCCCTCTGACCTTCTTACTGACGATGAAACACAGATATTGCATTGGAATTAAATAGAAAAGGCACAATGCCGACTTAAGTACAAGAAGACCGACTCTTCTTACTGGCTACGTTATGAACCATTCCTGTGACACTACTTATGGATTCCGATGCTCTACTTCAGGGTTACTGTATCCCTCTGACATTCTTATTGACGATGAAACACAGAAATTTCATCGGAATTAAATACAAAAGGCACAATGCCGACTTAAGAACAAGAAGACTGACTCTTCTTACTGACTATGTTTTGAACCATTCCTGTGACGCTAGATACAGATTCCGAGACTTCACTTCAGGTTTACTGTATCCCTTGGACCTTCGTGTTGACGATGAAAACAGATATTGCATCGGAATTAAATACAAAAGAGGACATACTCTTCTTACTGTCTATGTTTTGAACCATTCCTGTGACACTAGTTATAGATTCCGATGCCTCACTTCAGGTTTACTGTATCCCTTGGACCTTCTTATTGACGATGAAACACAGAAATTGCATCGGAATTAAATACAAAAAAGCACATTGCCGACTTAAGTACAAGAAGACTGACTCTTCTTTCTGTCTATGTTTTGAACCATTCCTGTGACGCTAGTTACAGATTCCGATGCTTCACTTCAGGGTTACTGTATCCCTCTGACATTCTTATTGACGATGAAACACTGATATTGCATCGGAAGTAAATAGAAAAGGCACAATGTCGACTTAAGTACGAGAAGACTGACTCTTCCTACTGTCTATGTTTTGAACCATTCCAGTGACACTAGTTATAGATTTTGATGCTTCACTTCAGGTTTACTGTATCCCTTGGACGTTCTTATTGACGATGAAACACAGAAATTGCATCGGAATTAAATACAAAAGGCACAATGCCGACTTAAGAACAAGAAGACTGACTCTTCTTACTGACTATGTTTTGAACCATTCCTGTGACGCTAGATACAGATTCCGAGACTTCACTTCAGGTTTACTGTATCCCTTGGACCTTCGTGTTGACGATGAAAACAGATATTGCATCGGAATTAAATACAAAAGGCACAATGCCGACTTAAGTACAAGAGGACTGACTCTTCCTACTGTCTATGTTTTGACCCATTCCTGTGACACTAGTTACAGATTCCGATGCTTCACTTCAGGTTTACTGTTCCCTCTGACCTTCTTTTTGACGATGAAACACAGTAATTGCATCGGAATTAAATACAAAAGGCACAATGCCGACTTAAGTACAAGACGACTGACTCTTCTTACTGACTGTTTTGAACCATTCCTGTGACGCTTGTTATAGATTCCGATGCTTCCCTTCAGGTTTACTGTATCCCTCTGACCTTCTTTTTGACGATGAAACACAGAAATTGCATCGGAATTAAATACAAAAGGCACAATGCCGACTTAAGTACAAGAAGACTGACTCTACTTACTGACTGTTTTGAACGATTCCTGTGACATTAGTTGTAGATTCCGATGCTTCACTTCAGGTTTACTGTATCCTTTGGACCTTCTTATTGACGATGAAACACAGAAAATGCATCGGAATTAAATACAAAATGCACAATGCCGACTTAAGTACAAGAAGATTGTCTCTTCTTACTGACTGCTTTGAACCATTCCTGTGACACTAGTTATAGATTCCGATGCTTCACTTCAGGTTTACTGTATCCCTCTGACCTTCTTATTGACAATGAAACACAGATACTGCATCGGAATTAAATAAAAAAGGCACTATGCAGACTTAAGTACAAGAAGATTGACTCTTCTTACTGACTATGTTTGAACCATTCCTGCGACACTAGTTATGGATTCCGATGCTTCACTTCAGGTTTACTGTATCCCTCTGACCTTCTTATTGACGATGAATCACAGAAATTGCATCGGAATTAAATACAAAAGGCACAATGCCGACTTATGTACAAGAAGACAGACTCTTCTTACTGTCTATGTTTTGAACCATTCCTGTGACACTAGTTATAGATTCCGATGCTTCACTTCAGGTTTACTGTATCCGTTGGACCTTCTTATTGCCGATGAAACACAGAAATTGCATCGGAATGAAATACAAAAGGCACAATGCCGACTTAAGTACAAGAAGACTGACTCTTCTTTCTGTCTATCTTTGAACCATTCCTGTGACGCTAGATACAGATTCCGATGCTTCACTTCAGGGTTACTGTATCCCTTTGACATTCTTATTGACGATGAAACACTGAAATTGCATCGGAATTAAATAGAAAAGGCACAATGCCGACTTAAGTACAAGAAGACTGACTCTTCCTACTGTCTATGTTTTGAACCATTCCAGTGACACTAGTTATAGATTTTGATGCTTCACTTCAGGTTTACTGTATCCCTTGGACGTTCTTATTGACGATGAAACACAGAAATTGCATCGGAATTAAATACAAAAGGCACAATGCCGACTTAAGAACAAGAAGACTGACTCTTCTTACTGACTATGTTTTGAACCATTCCTCTGACGCTAGATACAGATTCCGAGACTTCACTTCAGGTTTACTGTATCCCTTGGACCTTCGTGTTGACGATGAAAACAGATATTGCATCGGAATTAAATACAAAAGGCACAATGCCGACTTAAGTACAAGAGGACTGACTCTTCCTACTGTCTATGTTTTGACCCATTCCTGTGACACTAGTTACAGATTCCGATGATTCACTTCAGGTTTACTGTTCCCTCTGACCTTCTTTTTGACGATGAAACACAGTAGTTGCATCGGAATTAAATACAAAAGGCACAATGCCGACTTAAGTACAAGACGACTGACTCTTCTTACTGACTGTTTTGAACCATTCCTGTGACGCTTGTTATAGATTCCGATGCTTCCCTTCAGGTTTACTGTATCCCTCTGACCTTCTTTTTGACGATGAAACACAGAAATTGCATCGGAATTAAATACAAAATGCACAATGCCGACTTAAGTACAAGAAGATTGTCTCTTCTTACTGACTGTTTTGAACCATTCCTGTGACACTAGTTATAGATTCCGATGCTTCACTTCAGGTTTACTGTATCCCTCTGACCTTCTTATTGACGATGAAACACAGAAATTGCATCGGAATTAAATACAAAAGGCACAATGACGACTTAAGTACAAGAAGTCTGACTCTTCGTACTGACTATGTTTTGAACCATTCCTGTGACACTAGTTATAGATTACGATGATTCACTTCAGGTTTACTGTATCCCTCTGACCTTCTTTTTGACGATGAAACACAGAAATTGCATCGGAACTAAATACAAAAGGCACAATGCCGATATAAGTACAAGAAGACTGACTCTTCCTACTGTCTATGTATTGAACGATTCCTGTGACATTAGTTATAGATTCCGATGCTTCACTTCAGGTTTACTGTATCCCTTGGACCTTCTTATTGACGATGAAACACAGATACTGCATCGGAATTAAATAGAAAAGGCACTATGCCGACTTAAGTACAAGAAGACTGACTCTTCTTACTGACTATGTTTGAACCATTCCTGTGACACTAGTTATGGATTCCGATGCTTCACTTCAGGTTTACTGTATCCCTCTGACCTTCATATTGACGATGAATCACAGAAATTGCATTGGAATTAAATACAAAAGGCACAATGCCGACTGAAGTACAAGAAGACAGACTCTTCTTACTCTCTATGTTTTGAACCATTCCTGTGACACTAGTTATAGATTCCGATGCTTCACTTCAGGTTTACTGTATCCGTTGGACCTTCTTATTGACGATGAAACACAGAAATTGCATCGGAATAAAATACAAAAGGCACAATGCCGACTTAAGTACAAGAAGACTGACTCTTCTTTCTGTCTATGCTTTGAACCAATCCTGTGACGCTAGATACAGATTCCGATGCTTCACTTCAGGGTTACTGTATTCCTCTGACATTCTTATTGACGATGAATCACTGAAATTGTATCGGAATTAAATAGAAAAAGCACAATGCCGACTTAAGTACATGAAGACTGACTCTTCCTACTGTCTATGTTACGAACCATTCCTGTGACACTAGTTATAGATTCCGATGCTTCACTTCAGGTTTACTGTATCCCTTGGACGTTCTTGTTGACGATGAAACACAGATATTGCATCGGTATTTAGTACAAAAGGCACAATGCCGACTTAAGTACAAGAAGACTGACCTTTCTTACTGTCTATGTTTTGAACCATTCCTGTGACACTAGTTATAGATTACGATGATTCACTTCATGATTACTGTATCCCTTGGACCTTCTTATTGACGATGAAACACAGAAATTCCATCGGAATTAAATAGAAAAGGCACAATGCCGACTTAAGTACCAGAAGACTGACTCTTCTTACTGACTATGTTTGGAACCATTCCTGTGACACTAGTTATAGATTCCGATGCCTCACTTCAGGTTTACTGTATCCCTCTGACCTTCTTATGGATAATGAAACACAGATATTGCATCGGAATTTAATAGAAAAGGTACAATGCCGACTTAAGTAAAAGAAGACTGACTCTTCTTACTGTCTATTATTTGAACCATTCCTTTGACACTAGTTATAGATTCCGATGATTCACTTCAGGTTTACCGTATCCCTTGGACGTTCTTATTGACAATGAAACACAGATATTGCATCGGAATTAAATACAAAAGGCACAATGCCGACTTAAGTACAAGAAGACTGACTCTTCGTACTGACTATGTTTCGAACCATTCCTGTGACACTAGTTATAGATTACGATGATTCACTTCAGGTTTACCGTATCCCTTGGACCTTCTTATTGACGATGAAACACAGATATTGCATTGGAATGAAATACAAAAGGCACAATGCCGACTTAAGTACAAGAAGACTGACTCTTCCTACTGTCTATGTTTTGAACCATTCCTGTGACAGTAGTTACAGATTCCGATGCTTCACTTCAGGTTTACTGTATCCCTCTGACCTTCTTTTCCAAGATGAAACACAGAAATTGCATCGGAATTAAATACAAAAGGCACAATGCCGACATAAGTACAAGAAGATTGTCTCTTCTTACTGACTGTGTTGAACCATTCCTGTGACACCAGTTATAGATTCCGATGCTTCACTTCAGGTTTACTGTATCCCTCTGACCTTCTTATTGACGATGAAACACAGAAATTGCATCGGAATGAAATGCAAAAGGCACAATGCCGACTTAAGTACTAGAAGACTGACTCTTCGTACTGACTATCTTTGAACCATTCCTGTGACACTAGTTATAGATTACGATGAATCACTTCAGGATTACTGTATCCCTTGGACCTTCTTATCGACGATGAAACACAGAAATTGCATCGGAATTAAATACAAAAGGCACAATGCCGACTGAAGTACAAGGAGACTGACTCTTCTTTCTGTCTATGTTTTGAACCATTCCTGTGACGCTAGTTACAGATTCCGATGCTTCACTTCAGGGTTACTGTATCCCTCTGACATTCTTATTGACGATGAAACACTCAAATTGCATCGGAATTAAATAGAAAAAGCACAATGCCGACTTAAGTACAAGAAGACTGACTCTTCCAACTGTCTATGTTTTGAACCATTCCTGTGACACTAGTTATAGATTACGATGAATCACTTCAGGATTACTGTATCCCTTGGACCTTCTTATTGACGATGAAACACAGAAATTGCATCGGAATTAAATACAAAAGGCACAATGCCGACTTAAGAACAAGAAGACTGACTCTTCTTACTGACAATGTCTTGAACCATTCCTGTGACGCTAGTTACAGATTCCGATGCTTCACTTCAGGTTTACTGTATCCCATGGACCTTCTTGTTGACGATGGAAACAGATATTGCAACGGAATTAAATAGAAAAGGCACAATGCCGACTTAAGTGCAAGAGGACTGACTCTTCCTACTGTCTATGTTTTGACCCATTCCTGTGACACTAGTTACAGATTCCGATGCTTCACTTCAGGTTTACTGTATCCCTCTGACCTACTTATTGACGATAAAACACAGATATTGCATCGGAATTAAATACAAAATGCACAATGCCGACTTAAGTACAAGAAGGCTGAATCTTCCTACTGTCTATGTTTTGAACGATTCCTGTGACATTAGTTATTGATTCCGATGCTTCACTTCAGGTTTACTGTATCCTTTGGACCTTCTAATTGGCGACGAAATGCAGAAATAGCTTCGGAATGAAAAACAAAAGGCACAATGCCGACATAAGTACAAGAAGATTGTCTCTTCTTACTGACTGTTTTGAACCATTCCTGTGACACTTGTTATAGATTCCGAAGTTTCCCTTCAGGTTTACTGTATCCCTCTGACCTTCATTTTGACGATGAAACACAGAAATTGCATCGGAATTAAATACAAAAGGCACAATGTCGACTTAAGTACAAGAGGACTGACTCTTCCTACTGTCTATGTTTTGAACGATTCCTGTGACATAAGTTATGGATTCCGTTGCTTCACTTCAGGTTTACTGTATCCTTTGGACCTTATTATTGACGATGAAACACAGAAAATGCATCGGAATTAAATACAAAAGGCACAATGCCGACTTAAGTACAAGAAGATTGTCTCTTCTTACTGACTGTTTCGAACCATTCCTGTGACACTAGTTATAGATTCCGATGCTCACTTCAGGTTTACTGTATCCCTCTGACCTTCTTATTGACGATGAAACACAGAAATTGCATCGGAATTAAATACAAAAGGCACAATGCCGACTTAAGTACAAGAAGACTGACTCTTCGTACTGACTACGTTTTGAATCATACCTGTGACACTAGTTATTGATAACGATGATTCTCTTCAGGATTACTGTATCCCTTGGACCTTCTTATTGACGATGAAACACGGAAATCGCTTCGGAATTAAATAGAAGAGGCATAATGCCGACTAAAGTACAAGAAGAATAACTCTTCTGACTGACTATGTTTGGAACCATTCCTGTGACACTAGTTATAGATTCCCATGCCTCACTTCAGGTTTACTGTATCCCTCTGACCTTCTTATTGACGATGAAACACAGATATTGCATCGGAATTAAATAGAAAAGGCACAATGCCGACTTAAGTACAAGAAGACTGACTCTTCTTACAGACTATGTTTTGAACCATTCCTGTGACACTAGTTATGGATTCCGATGCTTCACTTCAGGTTTACTGTATCCCTCTGACAATCTTATTGACGATGAAACACAGAAATTGCATCGGAATTAAATACAAAAGGCACAATGCCGACTTAAGTACAAGAAGACTGACTCTTCTTTCTGTCTATGCTTTGAACCATTCCTGTGACGCTAGTTACAGACTCCGATGTTTCACTTCATGGTTACTGTATCCCTCTGACATTCTTATTGACGATGAAACACTGAAATTGCATCGGAATTAAATAGAAAAGGCACAATGCCGACTTAAGTACAAGAAGACTGACTCTTCCTACTGTCTATGTTTTGAACGATTCCTGTGACATTAGTTATAGATTCCGATGCTTTACTTCAGGTTTACTGTATCCTTTGGACCTTCTTATTGACGATGAAACACAGAAAATGCATCGGAATTAAATACATAAGGCACAATGCCGACTTAAGTACAAGAAGATTGTCACTTCTTACTGACTGTTTTGAACCATTCCTGTAACGCTAGTTACAGATTCCGATGCTTCACTTCAGGTTTACTGTATCCCTCTGACCTTCTTATTGACGATGAAACACAGAAATTGCATCGGAATTAAATACAAAAGGCACAATGCCGACTTAAGTACAAGAAGACTGACTCTTCGTACTGACTATGTTTTGAACCATTCCTGTGACACTAGTTATAGATTACGATGATTCACTTCAGGATTACTGTATCCCTTGGACCTTCTTATTGACGATGAAACACAGAAATTGCATCGGAATTAAATAGAAAAGGCACAATGCCGACTAAGTACAAGAAGACTGACTCTTCTTACTGACTATGTTTGGAACCATTCCTGTGACACTAGTTATAGATTCCCATGCCTCACTTCAGGTTTACTGTATCCCTATGACCTTCTTATTGACGATGAAACACAGATATTGCATCGGAATTAAATAGAAAAGGCACAATGCCGACATAAGTACAAGAAGACTGACTCTTCTTACTGACTATGTTTTGAACCATTCCTGTGACACTAGTTATGGATTCCGATGCTTCACTTCAGGTTTACTGTATCCCTCTGACCTTCTTATTGACGATGAAACACAGAAATTGCATCGGAATTAAATACAAAAGGCACAATGCCGACTTAAGTACAAGAATACAGACTCTTCTTACTGTCTATGTTCTGAACCATTCCTGTGACACTAGTTATAGATTCCGATGCTTCACTTCAGGTTTACTGTATCCCTTGGACCTTCTTATTGACGATGAAACACAGAAATCGCATCGGAATTAAATACAAAAGGCACAATGCCGACTTAAGTACAAGAAGACTGACTCTTCTTTCTGTCTATGCTTTGAACCATTCCTTTGACGCTAGTTACAGATTCCGATGCTTCACTTCAGGGTTACTGTATCCCTCTGACATTCTTATTGACGATGAAACACTAAAATTGCATCGGAATTAAGTAGAAAAGGCACAATGCTGACTTAAGTACAAGAAGACTGACTCTTCCTACTGTCTATGTTTTGAACCATTCCTGTGACACTAGTTATAGATTCCGATGCTTCACTTCAGGTTTACTGTATCCCTTGGACCTTCTTATTGACGATGAAACACAGAAATTGCATCGGAATTAAATACAAAAGGTACAATGCCGAAATAAGTACAGGAAGACTGACTCTTCCTACTGTCTATGTATTGAACGATTCCTGTGACATTAGTTATAGATTCCGATGCTTCACTTCAGGTTTACTGTATCCCTTGGACCTTCATATTGACGATGAAACACAGATACTGCATCGGAATTAAATAGCAAAGGCACTATGCCGACTTAAGTACAAGAAGACTGACTCTTCTTACTGACTATGTTTGAACCATTCCTGTGACACTAGTTATGGATTCCGATGCTTCACTTCAGGTTTACTGTATCCCTCTGACCTTCATATTGACGATGAATCACAGAAATTGCATTGGAATTAAATACAAAAGGCACAATGCCGACTTAAGTACAAGAAGACAGACTCTTCTTACTCTCTATGTTTTGAACCATTCCTGTGACACTAGTTATAGATTCCGATGCTTCACTTCAGGTTTACTGTATCCGTTGGACCTTCTTATTGACGATGAAACACAGAAATTGCATCGGAATGAAATACAAAAGGCACAATGCCGACTTAAGTACAAGAAGACTGACTCTTCTTTCTGTCTATGCTTTGAACCATTCCTGTGACGCTAGATACAGATTCCGATGCTTCACTTCAGGGTTACTGTATCCCTCTGACATTCTTATTGACGATGAAACACTGAAATTGCATCGGAATTAAATAGAAAAGGCACAATGCCGACTTAAGTACAAGAAGACTGACTCTTCCTACTGTCTATGTTTTGAACCATTCCTGTGACACTAGTTATAGATTCCGATGCTTCACTTCAGGTTTACTGTATCCCTTGGACGTTCTTGTTGACGATGAAACACAGAAATTGCATCGGAATTAAATACAAAAGGCACAATGCCGACTTAAGAACAAGAAGACTGACTCTTCTTACTGACTATGGTTTGAACCATACCTGTGACGCTAGTTACAGATTCCGATGCTTCACTTCAGGTTTACTGTATCCCTTGGACCTTCTTGTTGACGATGAAAACAGAAATTGCATCGGAATTAAATACAAAAGGCACAATGCCGACTTAAGTAAAAGAAGACTGACTCTTCGTACTGACTATGTTTTGAACCATTCCTGTGACACTAGTTATAGATTACGATGATTCACTTCAGGTTTACCGTATCCCTTGGACCTTCTTATTGACGATGAAACACAGATATTGCATTGGAATGAAATACAAAAGGCACAATGCCGACTTAAGTACAAGAAGTCTGACTCTTCCTACTGTCTATGTTTTGAACCATTCCTGTGACGCTAGTTACAGATTCCGATGCTTCACTTCAGGGTTACTGTATCCCTCTGACATTCTTATTGACGATGAAACACTCAAATTGCATCGGAATGAAATAGAAAAAGCACAATGCCGACTTAAGTAAAAGAAGACTGACTCTTCCTACTGTCTATGTTTTGAACCATTCCAGTGACACTAGTTATAGATTCCGATGCTTCACTTCAGGTTTACTGTATCCCTTGGACGTTCTTATTGACGATGAAACACAGAAATTGCATCGGAATTAAATACAAAAGGCACAATGCCGACTTAAGAACAAGAAGACTGACTCTTCTTACTGACAATGTTTTGAACCATTCCTGTGACGCTAGTTACAGATTCCGATGCTTCACTTCAGGTTTACTGTATCCCTTGGACCTTCTTGTTGACGATGAAAACAGATATTGCATCGGAATTAAATACAAAAGGCACAATGCCGACTTAAGTGCAAGAGGACTGACTCTTCCTACTGTCTATGTTTTAACCCATTCCTGTGACACTAGTTACAGATTCCGATGCTTCACTTCAGGTTTACTGTATCCCTCTGACCTACTTATTGACGATAAAACACAGATATTGCATCGGAATTAAATACAAAAGGCACAATGCCGACTTAAGTACAAGAAGGCTGAATCTTCCTACTGTCTATGTTTTGAACGATTCCTGTGACATTAGTTATTGATTCCGATGCTTCACTTCAGGTTTACTGTATCCTTTGGACCTTCCAATTGGCGACGAAATGCAGAAATAGCTTCGGAATGAAAAACAAAAGGCACAATGCCGACTTAAGTACAAGACGACTGACTCTTCTTACTGACTGTTTTGAACCATTCCTGTGACACTTGTTATAGATTCCGATGTTTCCCTTCAGGTTTACTGTATCCCTCTGACCTTCATTTTGACGATGAAACACAGATATTGCATCGGAATTAAATACAAAAGGCACAATGTCGACTTAAGTACAAGAGGACTGACTCTCCCTACTGTCTATGTTTTGAACGATTCCTGTGACATAAGTTATAGATTCCGTTGCTTCACTTCAGGTTTACTGTATCCTTTGGACCTTCTTATTGACGATGAAACACAGAAAATGCATCGGAATTAAATACAAAAGGCACAATGCCGACTTAAGTACAAGAAGATTGTCTCTTCTTACTGACTGTTTCGAACCATTCCTGTGACACTAGGTATAGATTCCCATGCCTCACTTCAGGTTTACTGTATCCCTCTGACCTTCTTATTGACGATGAAACACAGATATTGCATCGGAATTAAATAGAAAAGGCACAATGCCGACTTAAGTACAAGAAGACTGACTCTTCTTACTGACTATGTTTTGAACCATTCCTGTGACACTAGTTATGGATTCCGATGCTTCACTTTAGGTTTACTGTATCCCTCTGACCTTCTTATTGACGATGAAACACAGAAATTGCATCGGAATTAAATACAAAATGCACAATGCCGACTTAAGTACAAGAAGACTGACGCTTCTTTCTGTCTATGCTTTGAACCATTCCTGTGACGCTAGTTACAGATTCCGATGCTTCACTTCATGGTTACTGTATCCCTCTGACCTTCATTTTGACGATGAAACACAGAAATTGCATCGGAATTAAATACAAAAGGCACAATGTCGACTTAAGTACAAGAGGACTGACTCTTCCTACTGTCTATGTTTTGAACGATTCCTGTGACATAAGTTATAGATTCCGTTGCTTCACTTCAGGTTTACTGTATCCTTTGGACCTTCTTATTGACGATGAAACACAGAAAATGCATCGGAATTAAATACAAAAGGCACAATGCCGACTTAAGTACAAGAAGATTGTCTCTTCTTACTGACTGTTTCGAACCATTCCTGTGACACTAGGTATAGATTCCGATGCTTCACTTCAGGTTTACTGTATCCCTCTGACCTTCTTATTGACGATGAAACACAGAAATTGCATCGGAATTAAATACAAAAGGCACAATGCCGACTTAAGTACAAGAAGACTGACTCTTCGTACTGACTACGTTTTGAATCATTCCTGTGACACTAGTTATAGATTACGATGATTTACTTCAGGATTACTGTATCCCTTGGACCTTCTTATTGACGATGAAACACGGAAATTGCATCGGAATTAAATAGAAAAGGCATAATGCCGACTAAAGTACAAGAAGAATAACTCTTCTTACTGACTATGTTTGGAACCATTCCTGTGACACTAGTTATAGATTCCGACGCTTCACTTCAGGTTTACTGTATCTCTCTGACCTTCTTATTGACGATGAAACACAGAAATTGCATCGGAATTTAATAGAAAAGGTACAATGCCGACTTAAGTACAAGAAGACTGACTCTTCCTACTGTCTATGTTTTGAACCATTCCTGTGACACTAGTTACAGATTCCGATGCTTCACTTCAGGTTTACTCTAACCTTCTGACCTTCTTTTTGACGATGAAACACAGAAATTGCATCGGAATTCCATACAAAAGGCACAATGCCGGCTTAAGTACAAGAAGTCTGACTCTTCCTACTGTCTATGTTTTGAACGATTCCTGTGACATTAGTTATAGATACCGATGCTTCACTTCAGGTTTACTGTATCCTTTGGACCTTCTTATTGGCGACGAGGTACAGAAATTGCATCGGAATTAAATACAAAAGGCACAATGCCGACTTATGTACAAGGAGACTGACTCTTCCTACTGACTGTTTTGAACCATTCCTGTGACACTAGTTATAGATTCCGATGCTTCACTTCAGGTTTACTGTATCCTTTGGACCTTCTTATTGGCGACGAAATACAGAAATTGCATTGGAATTAAATACAAAAGGCACATTGCCGACTTAAGTACAAGAAGACTGACTCTTCTTACTGTCTATTATTTGAACCATTCCTTTGACACTAGTTATAGATTACGATGATTCACTTCAGGTTTACCGTATCCCTTGGACCTTCTTATTGACGATGAAACACAGATATTGCATTGGAATGAAATACAAAAGGCACAATGCCGACTTAAGTACAAGAAGACTGACTCTTCCTACTGTCTATGTTTTGAACCATTCCTGTGACAGTAGTTACAGATTCCGATGCTTCACTTCAGGTTTACTGTATCCCTCTGACCTTCTTTTCAACGATGAAACACAGAAATTGCATCGGAATTAAATACAAAAGGCACAATGCCGACATAAGTACAAGAAGATTGTCTCTTCTTACTGACTGTTTTGAACCATTCCTGTGACACTAGTTATAGATTCCGATGCTTCACTTCAGGTTTACTGTATCCCTCTGACCTTCTTATTGACGATGAAACACAGAAATTGCATCGGAATGAAATGCAAAAGGCACAATGCCGACTTAAGTACAAGAAGACTGACTCTTCGTACTGACTATGTTTGAACCATTCCTGTGACACTAAATATAGATTACGATGAATCACTTCAGGATTACTGTATCCCTTGGACCTTCTTAATGACGATGAAACACAGAAATTGCATCGGAATTAAATACAAAATGCACAATGCCGACTTAAGTACAAGGAGACTGACTCTTCTTTCTGTCTATGTTTTGAACCATTCCTGTGACGCTAGTTACAGATTCCGATGCTTCACTTCAGGGTTACTGTATCCCTCTGACATTCTTATTGACGATGAAACACTGAAATTGCATCGGAATTAATTAGAAAAGGCACAATGCCAACTTAAGTACAAGAGGACTGACTCTTCCTACTGTCTATGTTTTGAACCATTCCAGTGACACTAGTTATAGATTCCGATGCTTCACTTCAGGTTTACTGTATCCCTTGGACGTTCTTATTGACGATGAAACACAGAAATTGCATCGGAATTAAATACAAAAGGCATCATGCCGACTTAAGAACAATAAGACTGACTCTTCTTACTGACTGTTTCGAACCATTCCTGTGACACTTGTTATAGATTCCGATGCTTCCCTTCAGGTTTACTGTATCCCTCTGACCTTCTTTTTGACGATGAAACACAGAAATTGCATCGAAATTAAATACAAAAGGCACAATGCCGACTTAAGTACAAGAAGACTGACTCTTCCTACTGTCTATGTTTTGAACGATTCCTGTGACATTAGTTATAGATTCCGATGCTTCACTTCAGGTTTACTGTATCCTTTGGACCTTCTTATTGACGATGAAACACAGAAAATGCATCGGATTTAAATACATAAGGCACAATGCCGACTTAAGTACAAGAAGATTGTCTCTTCTTACTGACTGTTTTGAACCATTGCTGTGACGCTAGTTACAGATTCCGATGCTTCACTTCAGGTTTACTGTATCCCTCTGACCATCTTATTGACGATGAAACACAGAAATTGCATCGGAATTAAATACAAAAGGCACAATGCCGACTTAAGTACAAGAAGACTGACTCTTCGTACTGACTACGTTTTGAATCATTCCTGTGACACTAGTTATAGATTACGATGATTCACTTCAGGATTACTGTATCCCTTGGACCTTCTTATTGATGATGAAACACGGAAATTGCATCGGTATTAAATAGAAAAGGCATAATGCCGACTAAAGTACAAGAAGAATAACTCTTCTTACTGACTATCTTTGGAACCATTCCTGTGACACTAGTTATAGATTCCCATGCCTCACTTCAGGTTTACTGTATCCCTCTGACCTTCTTATTGACGATGAAACACAGATATTGCATCGGAATTAACTAGAAAAGGCACAATGCCGACTTAAGTACAAGAAGACTGACTCTTCTTACTGACTATGTTTTGAACCATTCCTGTGACACTAGTTATGGATTCCAATGCTTCACTTCAGGTTTACTGTATCCCTCTGACCTTCTTATTGACGATGAAACACAGAAATTGCATCGGAATTAAATACAAAAGGCACAATGCCGACTTAAGTACAAGAAGACTGACGCTTCTTTCTGTCTATGCTTTGAACCATTCCTGTGACGCTAGTTACAGATTCCGATGCTTCACTTCATGGTTACTGTATCCCTCTGACATTCTTATTGACGATGAAACACTGAAATTGCATCGGAATTAAATAGAAAATGCACAATGCCGACTTAAGTACAAGAAGACTGACTCTTCTTTCTGTCTATGTTTTGAACCATTCCTGTGACGCTAGTTACAGATTCCGATGCTTCACTTCAGGGTTACTGTATCCCTCTGACATTCTTGTTGACGATGAAACACTGAAATTGCATCGGAATTAATTAGAAAAGGCACAATGCCAACTTAAGTACAAGAGGACTGACTCTTCCTACTGTCTATGTTTTGAACCATTCCTGTGACACTAGTTATAGATTCCGATGCTTCACTTCAGGTTTACTGTATCCCTCTGACCTTCTTATTGACGATGAAACACAGATATTGCATCGGAATTAAATAGAGAAGGCACAATGCCGACTTAAGTACAAGAAGACCGACTCTTCTTACTGACTACGTTATGAACCATTCCTGTGACACTAGTTATGGATTCCGATGCTTCACATCAGGTTTACTGTATCCCTCTGACCTTCTTATTGACGATGTAACACAGGAATTGCATCGGAATTAAATAGAAAAGGCACAATGTCGACGTAAGTACAAGAAGACTGACTCTTCCTACTGTCTATGTTTTGAACGATTCCTGTGACATTAGTTATAGATTCCGATGCTTCACTTCAGGTTTACTGTATCCTTTGGACCTTCTTATTGACGATGAAACACAGAAAATGCATCGGATTTAAATACATAAGGCACAATGCCGACTTAAGTACAAGAAGATTGTCTCTTCTTACTGACTGTTTTGAACCATTCCTGTGACGCTAGTTACAGATTCCGATGCTTCACTTCAGGTTTACTGTATCCCTCTGACCATCTTATTGACGATGAAACACAGAAATTGCATCGGAATTAAATACAAAAGGCACAATGCCGACTTAAGTACAAGAAGACTGACTCTTCGTACTGACTATGTTTTGAACCATTCCTGTGACACTAGTTATAGATTACGATGATTCACTTCAGGATTACTGTATCCCTTGGACCTTCTTATTGACGATGAAACACAGAAATTACATCGGAATTAAATAGAAAAGGCACAATGCCGACTAAAGTACAAGAAGACTGACTCTTCTTACTGACTATGTTTGGAACCATTCCTGTGACACTAGTTATAGATTCCCATGCTTCACTTCAGGTTTACTGTATCCCTATGACCTTCTTATTGTCGATGAAACACAGATATTGCATCGGAATTAAATAGAAAAGGCACAATGCCGACATAGGTACAAGAAGACTGACTCTTCTTACTGACTATGCTTTGAACCATTCCTTTGACGCTAGTTACAGATTCCGATGCTTCATTTCAGGGTTACTGTATCCCTCTGACATTCTTATTGACGATGAAACACTAAAATTGCATCGGAATTAAGTAGAAAAGGCACAATGCCGACTTAAATACAAGAAGACTGACTCTTCCTACTGTCTATGCTTTGAACCATTCCTGTGACACTAGTTATAGATTCCGATGCTTCACTTCAGGTTTACTGTATCCCTTGGACGTTCTTATTGGCGATGAAACACAGAAATTGCATCGGAATTAAATACAAAAGGCACAATGCCGTCTTAAGAACAAGAAGACTGACTCTTCTTACTGACTATGCTTTGAACCATTCCTGTGACGCTAGTTACAGATTCCTATGCTTCACTTCAGGTTTACTGTATCCCTTGGACCTTCTTGTTGACGATGAAAACAGATATTGCATCGGAATTAAATACAAAAGGCACAATGCCGACTTAAGTACAAGAAGACCGACTCTTCCTACTGTCTATGTTTTGAACGATTCCTGTGACATTAGTTATTGATTCCGATGCTTCACTTCAGGTTTACTGTATCCTTTGGACCTTCTAATTGGCGACGAAATGCAGAAATAGCTTCGGAATTAAATACAAAAAGCACAATGCCGACATAAGTACAAGAAGACTGACTCTTCTTACTGACTATGTTTTGAACCATTCCTGTGACACTAGTTATGGATTCCGATGCTTCACTTCAGGTTTACTGTATCCCTCTGACCTTCGTATTGACGATGAAACACAGAAATTGCATCGGAATTAAATACAAAAGGCACAATGCCGACATAAGTACAAGAAGACTGACTCTACTTACTGACTGTTTTGAACGATTCCTGTGACATTAGTTGTCGATTCCGATGCTTCACATCAGGCTTACTGTATCCTTTGGACTTTCTTATTGACGATGAAACACAGAAAATGCATCGGAATTAAATACAAAAATCACAATGCCGACTTAAGTACAAGAAGATTGTCTCTTCTTACTGACTGTTTTGAACCATTCCTGTGACACTAGTTTTAGATTCCGATGCTTCACTTCAGGTTTACTGTATCCCTCTGACATTCTTATTGACAATGAAACACAGAAATTGCATCGGAATTAAATACAAAAGGCACAATGCCGACTTAAGTACAAGAAGTCTGACTCTTCGTACTGACTATGTTTTGAACCATTCCTGTGACACTAGTTATAGATTACGATGATTCACTTCAGGATTACTGTATCCGTTGGACCTTCTTATTGACGATGAAACACAGAAATTGCATCGGAATTAAATAGAAAAGGCACAATGCCGACTAAAGTACAAGAAGAGTGACTCTTCTTACTGACTATGTTTGGAACCATTCCTGTGACACTAGTTATAGATTCCAATGCCTCACTTCAGGTTTACTGTATCCCTCTGGCCTTCTTATTGACGATGAAACACAGATATTGCATCGGAATTAAATAGAAAAGGCACAATGCCGACTTAAGTTCAAGAAGACTGACTCTTCTTACTGACTATGTTTTGAACCATTCCTGTGACACTAGTTATGGATTCCGATGCTTCACTTCAGGTTTACTGTATCCCTCTGATCTTCTTATTGACGATGAAACACAGAAATTGCATCGGAATTAAATACAAAAGGCACAATGCCGACTTATGTACAAGAAGACAGACTCTTCCTACTGTCTATGTTTAGAACCATTCCTGTGACACTAGTTATAGATTCCGATGCTTCACTTCATGGTTACTGTATCCCTCTGACATTCTTATTGACGATGAAACACTGAAATTGCATCGGAATTAAATAGAAAAGGCACAATGCCGACTTAAGTACAAGAAGACTGACACTTCTTTCTGTCTATGTTTTGAACCATTCCTGTGACGCTAGTTACAGATTCCGATGCTTCACTTCAGGGTTACTGTATCCCTCTGACATTCTTATTGACGATGAAACACTGAAATTGCATCGGAATTAATTAGAAAAGGCACAATGCCGACTTAAGTACAAGAGGACTGACTCTTCCTACTGTCTATGTTTTGAACCATTCCAGTGACACTAGTTACAGATTCCGATGCTTCACTTCAGGTTTACTGTATCCCTTGGACGTTCTTATTGACGATGAAACACAGAAATTGCATCGGAATTAAATACAAAAGGCACAATGCCGACTTAAGAACAAGAAGACTGACTCTTCTTACTGACTATGCTTTGAACCATTCCTGTGACGCTAGTTACAGGTTCCTATGCTTCACTTCAGGTTTACTGTATCCCTTGGACCTTCTTGTTGACGATGAAAACAGATATTGCATCGGAATTAAATACAAAAGGCACAATGCCGACTTAAGTACAAGAAGACCGACTCTTCCTACTGTCTATGTTTTGAACGATTCCTGTGACATTAGTTATTGATTCCGATGCTTCACTTCAGGTTTACTGTATCCTTTGGACCTTCTAATTGGCGACGAAATGCAGAAATAGCTTCGGAATTAAATACAAAAAGCACAATGCCGACATAAGTACAAGAAGACTGACTCTTCTTACTGACTATGTTTTGAACCATTCCTGTGACACTAGTTATGGATTCCGATGCTTCACTTCAGGTTTACTGTATCCCTCTGACCTTCTTATTGACGATGAAACACAGTAATTGCATCGGAATTAAATACAAAATGCACAATGCCGACTTAAGTACAAGAAGACTGACTCTTCCAACTGTCTATGTTTAGAACGATTCCTGTGACTTTAGTTATAGATTCCGATGCTTGACTTCAGGTTTACTGTATCCCTCTGACCTTCGTATTGACGATGAAACACAGAAATTGCATCGGAATTAAATACAAAAGGCACAATGCCGACTTAAGTACAAGAAGACTGACTCTACTTACTGACTGTTTTGAACGATTCCTGTGACATTAGTTGTCGATTCCGATGCTTCACATCAGGCTTACTGTATCCTTTGGACCTTCTTATTGACGATGAAACACAGAAAATGCATCGGAATTAAATACAAAAGGCACAATGCCGACTTAAGTACAAGAAGATTGTCTCTTCTTACTGACTGTTTTGAACCATTCCTGTGACACTAGTTTTAGATTCCGATGCTTCACTTCAGGTTTACTGTATCCCTCTGACCTTCTTATTGACAATGAAACACAGAAATTGCATCGGAAGGCACAATGCCGACTTAAGTACAAGAAGTCTGACTCTTCGTACTGACTATGTTTTGAACCATTCCTGTGACACTAGTTATAGATTACGATGATTCACTTCAGGATTACTGTATCCGTTGGACCTTCTTATTGACGATGAAACACAGAAATTGCATTGGAATTAAATAGAAAAGGCACAATGCCGACTAAAGTACAAGAAGAGTGACTCTTCTTACTGACTATGTTTGGAACCATTCCTGTGACACTAGTTATAGATTCCAATGCCTCACTTCAGGTTTACTGTATCCCTCTGGCCTTCTTATTGACGATGAAACACAGATATTGCATCGGAATTAAATAGAAAAGGCACAATGCCGACTTAAGTTCAAGAAGACTGACTCTTCTTACTGACTATGTTTTGAACCATTCCTGTGACACTAGTTATGGATTCCGATGCTTCACTTCAGGTTTACTGTATCCCTCTGATCTTCTTATTGACGATGAAACACAGAAATTGCATCGGAATTAAATACAAAAGGCACAATGCCGACTTATGTACAAGAAGACAGACTCTTCCTACTGTCTATGTTTAGAACCATTCCTGTGACACTAGTTATAGATTCCGATGCTTCACTTCAGGTTTACTGTATCCCTTGGACTTTCTTATTGACGATGAAACACAGAAATTGCATCGGAATTAAATACAAAAGGGACAATGCCGACTTAAGTACAAGAAGACTGACTCTTCTTTCTGTCTATGCTTTGAACCATTCCTGTGACGCTAGTTACAGATTCCGATGCTTCACTGCAGGGATACTGTATCCCTCTGACATTCTTATTGACGATGAAACACTGAAATTGCATCGGAATTAAATAGAAAAAGCACAATGCCGACTTAAGTACAAGAAGACTGACTCTTCTTTCTGTCTATGGTTTGAACCATTCCTGTGACGCTAGTTACAGATTCCGATGCCTCACTTCAGGGTTACTGTATCCCTCTGACATTCTTATTGACGATGAAACACTGAAATTGCATCGGAATTAAATAGAAAAGGCACAATGCCGACTTAAGTACGAGAAGACTGACTCTTCCTACTGTCTATGTTTTGGACCATTCCAGTGACACTAGTTATAGGTTCCGATGCTTCACTTCACGTTTACTGTATCCCTTGGACGTTCTTATTGACGATGAAACACAGAAATTGCATCGGAATTAAATACAAAAGGCACAATGCCGACTTAAGAACAAGAAGACTGACACTTCTCATTGACTGTTTTGAACCATTCCTGTGACACTTGTTATAGATTCCGATGCTTCCCTTCAGGTTTACTGTATCCCTCTCACCTTCTTTTTGACGATGAAACACAGAAATTGCATCGGAATTAAATACAAAAGGCACAATGCCGACTTAAGTACAAGAAGACTGACTCTTCCTACTGTCTATGTTTTGAACGATTCTTGTGACATTAGTTATAGATTCCGATGCTTCACTTCAGGTTTACTGTATCCTTTGGACCTTCTTATTGACGATGAAACACAGAAAATGAATCTGAATTCAATACAAAAGGCACAATGCCGACTTAAGTACAAGAAGATTGTCTCTTCTTACTGACTGTTTTGACCCATTCCTGTGACGCTAGTTACAGATTCCGATGCTTCACTTCAGGTTTACTGTATCCCTCTGACCTTCTTATTGACGATGAAACACAGAAATTGCATCGGAATTAAATACAAAAGGCACAATGCCGACTTAAGTACAAAAAGACTGACTCTTCGTACTGACTATGTTTTGAAACATTCCTGTGACACTAGTTATAGATTAAGATGATTCACTTCAGGATTACTGTATCCTTTGGACCTTCTTATTGAAGATGAAGCACAGAAATTGCATCGGAATTAAATAGAAAAGGCACAATGCCGACTAAAGTACAAGAAGACTGACTCTTCTTACTGACTATGTTTGGAACCATTCCTGTGACACTAGTTATAGAGTCCCATGCCTCACTTCAGGTTTACTGTATCCCTCTGACCTTCTTATTGACGAAGAAACACAGATATTGCATCGGAATTAAATAGAAAATGCACAATGCCGACTTAAGTACAAGAAGACTGACTCTTCTTACTGACTATGTTTTGAACCATTCCTGTGACACTAGTTATGGATTCCGATGCTTCACTTCAGGTTTATTGTATCCCTCCGACCTTCTTTTTGACAATGAAACACAGAAATTGCATCGGAATTAAATACAAAAGGCACAATGCCGACTTAAGTACAAGAAGACTGACTCTTCTTACTGTCTATGTTTTGAACCATTCCTGTGACACTAGTTATAGATTCCGATGCTTCACTTCAGGTTTACTGTATCCCTTGGACCTTCTTATTGACGATGAAACACAGAAATTGCATCGGAATTAAATACAAAAGGCACATTGCCGACTTAAGTACGAGAAGACTGAGTCTTCTTTCTGTCTATGCTTTGAACCATTCCTGTGACGCTAGTTACAGATTCCGATGCTTCACTTCAGGGTTACTGTATCCCTCCGACATTCTTATTGACGATGAAACACTGAAATTGCATCGGAATTAAATAGAAAAGGCACAATGCCGACTTAAGTACAAGAAGACTGACTCTTCCTACTGTCTATTCTGTAAACCATTCCTGTGACACTAGTTATAGATTCCGATCCTTCATATCAGGTTTGCTGTATCCCTTGGACGTTCTTATTGACGATGAAACACAGGAATTGCATCGGAATTAAATACAAAAGGCACAATGCCGACTTAAGAACAAGAAGACTGACTCTTCTTACTGACTATGTTTTGAACTATTCCTGTGACGCTAGTTACAGATTCCTATGCTTCACTTCAGGTTTACTGTATCCCTTGGACCTTCTTGTTGACGATGAAAACAGATATTGCATCGGAATTAATTACAAAAGGCACAATGCCGACTTAAGTACAAGAGGACTGACTCTTCCTACTGTCTATGTTTTGAACCATTCCTGTGACACTAGTTACAGATTCCGATGCTTCATTTCAGGTTTTCGGTATCCCTCTGACCTTCTTTTAACGATGAAACACAGAAATTGCATCGGAATTAAATACAAAAGGCACAATGCCGACTTAAGTACAAGAAGACTGACTCTTCCTACTGTCTATGATTTGAACGATTCCTGTGACATTAGTTATCGATTCCGATGCTACACTTCAGGTTTACTGTATCCTTTGGACCTTCTAATTGGCGACGAAATGCAGAAATAGCTTCGGAATTAAATACAAAAGGCACAATGCCGACTTAAGAACAAGAAGACTGACTCTACTTACTGACTGTTTTGAACCATTCCTGTGACACTTGTTATATATTCCCATGCTTCACTTCAGGTTTACTGTATCCCTCTGACCTTCTCTTTGACGATGAAACACAGAAATTGCATCGGAATTAAATACAAAAGGCACAATGCCGACTTAAGTACAAGAAGACTGACTCTTCCTACTGTCTATGTTTTGAACGATTCCTATGACATTAGTATTTGATTTCGATGCTTCACTTCAGGTTTACTGTATCCTTTGGACCTTCTTATTGACGATGAAACACAGAAAAAGCATCGGAATTAAATACAAAAGGCACAATGCTGACTTAAGTACAAGAAGATTGACTCTTCTTACTGACTGTTTTGAACCATTCCTGTAACACTAGTTATAGATTCCGATGCTTCACTTCAGGTTTACTGTATCCCTCTGACCTTCATATTGACGATGAAACACAGATATTGCATCGGAATTAAATAGAAAAAGCACAATGCCGACTTAAGTACAAGAAGACTGACTCTTCTTACTGACTATGTTTTGAACCATTCCTGTGACACTAGTTATGGATTCCGATGCTTCACTTCAGGTTTACTGTATCCCGCTGGCCTTCTTATTGACGATGAAACACAGAAATTGCATCGGAATTAAATCAAAAAGGCACAATGCCGACATATGTACAAGAAGACAGACTCTTCCTACTGTCTATGTTTAGAACCATTCCTGTGACACTAGTTATAGATTCCGATGCTTCACTTCAGGTTTACTGTATCCCTTGGACTTTCTTATTGACGATGAAACACAGAAATTGCATCGGAATTAAATACAAAAGGCACAATGCCGACTTAAGTACAAGAAGACTGACTCTTCTTTCTGTCTATGCTTTGAACCATTCCTGTGACGCTAGTTACAGATTCCGATGCTTCACTGCAGGGATACTGTATCGCTCTGACATTCTTATTGACGATGAAACACTGAAATTGCATCGGAATTAAATAGAAAAAGCACAATGCCGACTTAAGTACAAGAAGACTGACTCTTCTTTCTGTCTATGGTTTGAACCATTCCTGTGACGCTAGTTACAGATTCCGATGCCTCACTTCAGGGTTGCTGTATCCCTCTGACATTCTTATTGACGATGAAACACTGAAGTTGCATCGGAATTAAATCAAAAAGCTGCAATGCCGACTTATGTACAAGAAGACAGACTCTTCCTACTGTCTATGTTTAGAACCATTCCTGTGACACTAGTTATAGATTCCGATGCTTCACTTCAGGTTTACTGTATCCCTTGGACGTTCTTATTGACGATGAAACACAGAAATTGCATCGGAATTAAATACAAAAGGCACAATGCCGACTTAAAAACAAGAAGACTGACTCTTCTCACTGACTGTTTTGAACCATTCCTGTGACACTTGTTATAGATTCCGATGCTTCCCTTCAAGTTTACTGTATCCCTCTCACCTTCTTTTTGACGATGAAATACAGAATTTGCATCGGCATTAAATACAAAAGGCACAATGCCGATTTAAGTACAAGAAGACTGACTCTTCCTACTGTCTATGTTTTGAACGATTCTTGTGACATTAGTTATAGATTCCGATGCTTCACTTCAGGTTTACTGTATCCTTTGGACCTTCTTATTGACGATGAAACACAGAAAATGAATCGGAATTAAATACAAAAGGCACAATGCCGACTTAAGTACAAGAAGATTGTCTCTTCTTACTGACTGCTTTGAACCATTCCTGTGACGCTAGTTACAGATTCCGATGCTTCACTTCAGGTTTACTGTATCCCTCTGACCTTCTTATTGACGATGAAACACAGAAATTGCATCGGAATTAAATACAAAAGGCACAATGCCGACTTAAGAACAAGAAGACTGACTCTTCTTACTGACTATGTTTTGAACTATTCCTGTGACGCTAGTTACAGATTCCTATGCTTCACTTCAGGTTTACTGTATCCCTTGGTCCTTCTTGTTGACGATGAAAACAGATATTGCATCGGAATTAAATACTAAAGGCACAATACCGACTTAAGTACAAGAGGACTGACTCTTCCTACTGTCTATGTTTTGAACCATTCCTGTGCCACTAGTTACAGATTCCGATGCTTCATTTCAGGCTTTCGGTATCCCTCTGACCTTCTTTCAACGATGAAACACAGAAATTGCATCGGAATTAAATACAAAAGGCACAATGCCGACTTAAGTACAGGAAGACTGACTCTTCCTACTGTCTATGATTTGAACGATTCCTGTGGCATTAGTTATCGATTCCGATACTTCACTTCAGGTTTTCTGTATCCTTTGGAACTTCTAATTGGCGACGAAATGCAGAAATAGCTTCGGAATTAAATACAAAAGGCACAATGCCGACTTAAGAACAAGAAGACTGACTCTACTTACTGACTGTTTTGAACCATTCCAGTGACACTTGTTATATATTCCCATGCTTCACTTCAGGTTTACTGTATCCCTCTGACCTTCTCTTTGACGATGAAACACAGAAATTGCATCGGAATTAAATACAAAAGGCACAATGCCGACTTAAGTACAAGAAGACTGACTCTGCCTACTGTCTATCTTTTGAACTATACCTGTGACATTAGTATTTGATTCCGATGCTTCACTTCAGGTTTACTGTATCCTTTGGACCTTCTTATTGACGATGAAACACAGAAAAAGCATCGGAATTAAATACAAAAGGCACAATGCCGACTTAAGTACAAGAAGATTGACTCATCTTACTGACTGTTTTGAACCATTTCTGTAACACTAGTTATAGATTCCGATGCTTCACATCAGGTTTACTGTATCCCTCTGACCTTCATATTGACGATGAAACACAGATATTGCATCGGAATTAAATAGGAAAGGCACAATGCCGACTTAAGTACAAGAGGACTGACTCTTCTTACTGACTATGTTTTGAACCATTCCTGTGACACCTGTTATGGATTCCGATGCTTCACTTCAGGTTTACTGTATCCCTCTGACCTTCTTATTGACGATGAAACACAGAAATTGCATCGGAATTAAATACAAAAGGCACAATGGCGACTTATGTACAAGAAGACAGACTCTTCCTACTGTCTATGTTTAGAACCATTCCTGTGACACTAGTTATAGATTCCGATGCTTCACTTCAGGTTTACTGTATCCCTTGGACTTTCTTATTGACGATGAAACACAGAAATTGCATCGGAATTAAATAGAAAAAGCACAATGCCGACTTAAGTACAAGAAGACTGACTCTTCTTTCTGTCTATGGTTTGAACCATTCCTGTGACACTAGTTACAGATTCCGATGCCTCACTTCAGGGTTTCTGTATCCCTCTGACATTCTTATTGACGATGATACACTGAAATTGCATCGGAATTAAATAGAAAAGGCACAATGCCGACTTAAGTACGAGAAGACTGACTCTTCCTACTGTCTATGTTTTGGACCATTCCAGTGACACTAGTTATAGATTCCGATACTTCACTTCAGGTTTACTGTATCCCTTGGACGTTCTTATTGACGATGAAACACAGAAATTGCATTGGAATTAAATACAAAAGGCACAATGCCGACTTAAGAACAAGAACACTGACTCTTCTCACTGACTGCTTTGAACCATTCCTGTGACACTTGTTATAGATTCCGATGCTTCCCTTCAGGTTTACTGTATCCCTCTCACCTTCTTTTTGACGATGAAACACAGAAATTGCATCGGAATTAAATACAAAAGGCACAATGCCGACTTAAGTACAAGAAGACTGACTCTTCCTACTGTCTATGTTTTGAACGATTCTTGTGACATTAGTTATCGATTCCGATGCTTCACTTCAGGTTTACTGTATCCTTTGGACCTTCTTATTGACGATGAAACACAGAAAATGAATCGGAATTAAATACAAAAGGCACAATGCCGACTTAAGTACAAGAAGATTGTCTCTTCTTACTGACTGTTTTGAACCATTCCTGTGACGCTAGTTACAGATTCCGATGCTTCACTTCAAGTTTACTGTATCCCTCTGACCTTCGTATTGACGATGAAACACAGAAATTGCATCGGAATTAAATACAAAAGGCACAATGCCGACTTAAGTACAAGAAGACTGACTCTTCGTACTGACTATGTTTTGAACCATTCCTGTGACACTAGTTATAGATTACGATGATTCACTTCAGGATTACTGTATCCTTTGGACCTTCTTATTGACGATGAAACCCAGAAATTGCATCGGAATTAAATAGAAAAGGCACAATGCCGACTAAAGTACAAGAAGACTGACTCTTCTTACTGACTATGTTTGGAACCATTCCTGTGACACTAGTTATAGATTCCCATGCCTCACTTCAGGTTTACTGTATCCCTCTGACCTTCTTATTGACAAAGAAACGCAGATATTGCATCGGAATTAAATAGAAAAGGCACAATGCCGACTTAAGTACAAGAAGACTGACTCTTCTTACTGACTATGTTTTGAACCATTCCTGTGACACTAGTTATGGATTCCGATGCTTCACTTCAGGTTCACTGTATCCCTCTGACCTTCTTATTGACGATGAAACACAGAAATTGCATCGGAATTAAATACAAAAGGCACGAGGCCGACTTAAGTACAAGAAGACTGACTCTTCTTACTGTCTATGTTTTCAACCATTCCTGTGACACTAGTTATAGATTTCGATGCTTCACTTCAGGTTTACTGTATCCCTTGGACCTTCTTATTGACGATGAAACACAGAAATTGCATCGGAATTAAATACAAAAGGCACAATGCCGACTTAAGTACGAGAAGACTGACTCTTCTTTCTGTCTATGCTTTGAACCATTCCTGTGACGCTAGTTACAGATTCCGATGCTTCACTTCAGGGTTACTGTATCCCTTCGACATTCTTATTGACGATGAAACACTGAAATTGCATCGGAATTAAATAGAAAAGGCACAATGCCGACTTAAGTACAAGAAGACTGACTATTCCTACTGTCTATGTTTTAAACCATTCCTGTGTCACTAGTTATAGATTCCGATGCTTCACTTCAGGTTTACTGTATCCCTCTGACCTTCATATTGACGATGAAACACAGATATTGCATCGGAATTAAATAGGAAAGGCACAATGCCGACTTAAGTACAAGAGGACTGACTCTTCTTACTGACTATGTTTTGAACCATTCCTGTGACACCTGTTATGGATTCCGATGCTTCACTTCAGGTTTACTGTATCCCTCTGACCTTCTTATTGACGATGAAACACAGAAATTGCATCGGAATTAAATACAAAAGGCACAATGCCGACTTATGTACAAGAAGACAGACTCTTCCTACTGTCTATGTTTAGAACCATTCCTGTGACACTAGTTATAGATTCCGATGCTTCACTTCAGGTTTACTGTATCCCTTGGACTTTCTTATTGACGATGAAACACAGAAATTGCATCGGAATTAAATAGAAAAAGCACAATGCCGACTTAAGTACAAGAAGACTGACTCTTCTTTCTGTCTATGGTTTGAACCATTCCTGTGACGCTAGTTACAGATTCCGATGCCTCACTTCAGGGTTACTGTATCCCTCTGACATTCTTATTGACGATGAAACACTGAAATTGCATCGGAATTAAACAGAAAAGGCACAATGCCGACTTAAGTACGAGAAGACTGACCCTTCCTACTGTCTATGTTTTGGACCATTCCAGTGACACTAGTTATAGATTCCGATACTTCACTTCAGGTTTACTGTATCCCTTGGACGTTCTTATTGACGATGAAACACAGAAATTGCATCGGAATTAAATACAAAAGGCACAATGCCGACTTAAGAACAAGAACACTGACTCTTCTCACTGACTGTTTTGAACCATTCCTGTGACACTTGTTATAGATTCCGATGCTTCCCTTCAGGTTTACTGTATGCCTCTCACCTTCTTTTTGACGATGAAACACAGAAATTGCATCGGAATTAAATACAAAAGGCACAATGCCGACTTAAGTACAAGAAGACTGACTCTTCCTACTGTCTATGTTTTGAACGATTCTTGTGACATTAGTTATCGATTCCGATGCTTCACTTCAGGTTTACTGTATCCTTTGGACTTTCTTATTGACGATGAAACACAGAAAATGAATCGGAATTAAATACAAAAGGCACAATGCCGACTTAAGTACAAGAAGATTGTCTCTTCTTACTGACTGTTTTGAACCATTCCTGTGACGCTAGTTACAGATTCCGATGCTTCACTTCAAGTTTACTGTATCCCTCTGACCTTCGTATTGACGATGAAACACAGAAATTGCATCGGAATTAAATACAAAAGGCACAATGCCGACTTAAGTACAAGAAGACTGACTCTTCGTACTGACTATGTTTTGAACCATTCCTGTGACACTAGTTATAGATTACGATGATTCACTTCAGGATTACTGTATCCTTTGGACCTTCTTATTGACGATGAAACACAGAAATTGCATCGGAATTAAATAGAAAAGGCACAATGCCGACTAAAGTACAAGAAGACTGACTCTTCTTACTGACTATGTTTGGAACCATTCCTGTGACACTAGTTATAGATTCCCATGCCTCACTTCAGGTTTACTGTATCCCTCTGACCTTCTTATTGACAAAGAAACTCAGATATTGCATCGAAATTAAATAGAAAAGGCACAATGCCGACTTAAGTACAAGAAGACTGACTCTTCTTACTGACTATGATTTGAACCATTCCTGTGACACTAGTTATGGATTCCGATGCTTCACTTCAGGTTCACTGTATCCCTCTGACCTTCTTATTGACGATGAAACACAGAAATTGCATCGGAATTAAATACAAAAGGCACAATGCCGACTTAAGTACAAGAAGACTGACTCTTCTTACTGTCTATGTTTTGAACCATTCCTGTGACACTAGTTATAGATTTCGATGCTTCACTTCAGGTTTACTGTATCCCTTGGACCTTCTTATTGACGATGAAACACAGAAATTGCATCGGAATTAAATACAAAAGGCACAATGCCGACTTAAGTACGAGAAGACTGACTCTTCTTTCTGTCTATGCCTTGAACCATTCCTGTGACGCTAGTTACAGATTCCGATGCTTCACTTCAGGGTTACTGTATCCCTTCGACATTCTTATTGACGATGAAACACTGAAATTGCATCGGAATTAAATAGAAAAGGCACAATGCCGACTTATGTACAAGAAGACTGACTCTTCCTACTGTCTATGTTTTAAACCATTCCTGTGTCACTAGTTATAGATTCCGATGCTTCACTTCAGGTTTACTGTATCCCTTGGAAGTTCTTATTGACGATGAAACACAGAAATTGCATCGGAATTAAATACAAAAGACACAATACCGACTTAAGAACAAGAAGACTGACTCTTCTTACTGACTATGTTTTGAACTATTAATGTGAAGCTAGTTACAGATTCCTATGCTTCACTTCAGGTTTACTGTATCCCTTGGACCTTCTTGTTGACGATGAAAACAGATATTGCATCGGAATTAAATACAAAAGGCACAATGCCGACTTAAGTACAAGAGGACTGACTCTTCCTACTGTCTATGTTTTGAACCATTCCTGTGACACTAGTTACAGATTCCGATGCTTCATTTCAGGTTTTCGGTATCCCTCTCACCTTCTTTTAACGATGAAACACAGAAATTGCATCGGAATTAAATACAAAAGGCACAATGCCGACTTAAGTACAAGAAGACTGACTCTTCCTACTGTCTATGATTTGAACGATTCCTGTGACATTAGTTATCGATTCCGATGCTTCACTTCAGGTTTACTGTATCCTTTGGACCTTCTAATTGGCGACGAAATGCAGAAATAGCTTCGGAATTAAATACAAAAGGCACAATGGCGACTTAAGAACAAGAAGACTGACTCTACTTACTGACTGTTTTGAACCATTCCTGTGACACTTGTTATATATTCCCATGCTTCACTTCAGGTTTACTGTATCCCTCTGACCTTCTCTTTGACGATGAAACACAGAAATTGCATCGGATTTAAATACAAAAGGCAGAATGCCGACTTAAGTACAAGAGGACTGACTCTTCTTACTGACTATGTTTTGAACCATTCCTGTGACACCTGTTATGGATTCCGATGCTTCACTTCAGGTTTACTGTATCCCTCTGACCTTCTTATTGACGATGAAACACAGAAATTGCATCGGAATTAAATACAAAAGGCACAATGCCGACTTAAGTACAAGAAGATTGACTCTTCTTACTGACTGTTTGAACCATTCCTGTAACACTAGTTATAGATTCCGATGCTTCACTTCAGGTTTACTGTATCACTCTGACCTTCTTATTGACGATGAAACACAGAAATTGCATCGGAATTAAATAGAAAAAGCACAATGCCGACTTAAGTACAAGAAGACTGACTCTTCTTTCTGTCTATGGTTTGAACCATTCCTGTGACGCTAGTTACAGATTCCGATGCCTCACTTCAGGGTTACTGTATCCCTCTGACATTCTTATTGACGATGAAACACTGAAATTGCATCGGAATTAAATAGAAAAGGCACAATGCCGACTTAAGTACGAGAAGACAGACTCTTCCTACTGTCTATGTTTTGGACCATTCCAGTGACACTAGTTATAGATTCCGATGCTTCACTTCAGGTTTACTGTATCCTTTGGACCTTCTTATTGGCGACGAAATTCAGAAATTGCATCGGAATTAAATAGAAAAGGCACAATGCCGACTTAAGTACAAGAAGACTGACTCTTCTTACTGACTATGTTTGGAACCATTCCTGTGACACTAGTTATAGATTCCGATGCCTCACTTCAGGTTTACTGTATCCCTCTGACCTTCTTATATATGATGAAACACAGATATTGCATCGGAATTAAATAGAAAAGGCACAATGCCGACTTAAGTACAAGAAGACTGACTCTTCTTACTGACTATGTTTTGAACCATTCCTGTGACACTAGTTATAGATTCCGATGCTTCACTTCAGGTTTACTGTATCCCTCTGACCTTCTTATTGACGATGAAACACAGAAATTGCATCGGAATTAAATAGAAAAGGTACAATGCCGACTTAAGTACAAGAAGACTGACTCTTCCTAGTGTCTATGTTTTGAACCATTCCTGTGACACTAGTTATAGATTCCGATGCTCCACTTCAGGTTTACTGTATCCCCTGGACCTCCTCATTGACGATGAAACACAGAAATTGCATCGGAATAAAATAGAAAAGGCACAATGCCGACTTAAGTACAAGAAGACTCACTCTTCTTACTGTCTATGTTTTGAACCATTCCTGTGACACTAGTTATCGATTCCGATGCGTCACTTCAGGTTTACTGTATCCCTTGGTTCTACTTATTGACGATGAAACACAGAAATTGCATCGGAATTAAATAGAAAAAGCACAATGCCGACTTAAGTACAAGAAGATTGACTCTTCTTACTGACTGTTTTGAATCATTCCTGTGACACTAGTTATAGATTCCGATGCTTCACTTCAGGTTTACTGTATCCCTTGGACCTTCTTATTGACGATGAAACACAGAGATTGCATCGGAATTAAATAGAAAAGGCACAATGCCGAATTAAGTACAAGAAGACTGACTCTTCTTTCTGTCTATGTTTGAACCATACCTGTGACGCAAATTACAGATTCCGATGCTTCACTTCAGGGTTACTGTATCCCTTGGACCTTCTTATTGATGATGAAACACAGAAATTGCATCGGAATTAAATACAAAAGGCACAATGCCTACTTAAGTACAAGAAGACTGACTCTTCCTACTGTCTATGTTTTGAACGATTCCTGTGACATTGGTTATAGATACCGATGCTTCACTTCTGGTTTACTGTATCCTTTGGACCTTCTTATTGGCGACGAAGTACAGAAATTGCATCGGAATTAAATACAAAATGCACAATGCCGACTTATGTACAAGAAGACTGACTCTTCTTACTGCCTGTTTTGAACCATTCCTGTGACACTAGTTATAGATTCCGATGCTTCACTTCAGGCTTACTGTATCCTTTGGACCTTCTTATTGGCGACGAAATACAAAAATTGCATTGGAATTAAATACAAAAGGCACATTGCCGACTTAAGTACAAGAAGACTGACTCTTCTTACCGTCTATTATTTGAACCATTCGTTTGACACTAGTTATAGATTCCGATGCTTTACTTCAGGTTTACTGTATCCCTTGCACCTTCTTATTGACGATGAAACACAGATATTGCATTGGAATTAAATACAAAAGGCACAATGCCCACTTAAGTACAAGAAGACTGACCCATCTTACTGTCTATGTTTTGAACCATTCCTGAGACTCTAGTTATAGATTCCGATGCTACACTTCAGGTTTACAGTATCCCTCTGACCTTCTTATTGACCATGAAACACAGAAATTGCATCGGAATTAAATAGAAAAGGCACAATGCCGACTTAAGTACAAGAAGACTGACTCTTCTTACTGACTATATTTGGATCCATTCCTGTGACAGTAGTTATAGTTTCCGATGCCTCACTTCAGGTTTACTGTATCCCTCTGACCTTCTTATTGACGATGAAACACAGATATTGCATCGGAATTAAATAGAAAAGGCACAATGCCGATTTAAGTACAAGAAGACCGACTCTTCTTACTGACTATGATTTGAACCATTCCTGTGACACTAGTTATAGATTCATATGCTTCACTTCAGGTTTACTGTATCCCTCTGACCTTCTTATTGACGATGAAACACAGAAATTGCATCGGAATTAAATAGAAAAGGCACAATGCCGATTTAAGTACGAGAAGACTGAATCTTCTTACTGTCTATGATTTGAACCATTCCTGTGACACTATTTATAAATTCCGATGCTTCACTTCAGGTTTACTGTATCCCTTGGACCTTCTTATTGACGATGAAACACTGAAATTGCATCGGAATTAAATAGAAAAGGTACAATGCTGACTTAAGTACAAGAAGACTGACTATTCCTACTGTCTATGTTTTGAACCATTCCTGTGACGCTAGTTATAGATTCCGATGCTTTACTTCATGTTTACTGTATCCGTTGGACCTTCTTATTGACGATGAAACACAGAAATTGCATCAGAATTAAATACAAAAGGCACAATGCCGACATAAGTAAAAGAAGACTGACTCTTCCTACTGTCTATGTTTTGAACGATTCCAGTGACAATAGTTATAGATTCCGATGCTTCACTTCAGGTTTACTGTTTCCGTTGGACTTTCTTATTGGCGACGAAATACAGAAATTGCATTGGAATGAAATAGAAAAGGCACATTGCCGACTTAAGTACAAGAGGACTGACGCTTCTTACTGTCTATGTTTTGAACCATTCCTGTGACACTAGTTATAGTTTCCGATGCTGCACTTCTGGTTTACTGTACCCCTTGGACCTTCTCATTGACGATGAAACACAGAAAATTCATCGGAATTAATTACAAAAGGCACAATGCCGACTTAAGTACAAGAAGACTGACTCTTCTTACTGACTATGTTTGGAACCATTCCTGTGACACTAGTTATAGATTCCGATGCCTCACTTCAGGTTTACTGTAGCCCTGTTACCTTCTTATTGAAGATGAAACACAGATATTGCATCGGAATTAAATAGAAAAGGCATAATGCCGACTTAAGTACAAGAAGACTGACTCTTCTTACTGACTATGTTTTGAACCAATCCTGTGACACTAGTTATAGATTACGATGATTCACTTCAGGTTTACTGTATCCCTTGGACCTTCTTATTGACGATGAAACACAGAAATTGCATCGGAATTAAATAGAAATGGCACAATGCCGACTTAAGTACAAGAAGACTGATTCTTCTTTTTGTCTATGATTTGAACCATTCCTGTGACGCTAGTTACAGATTCCGATGCTTCACTTCAGGGTTACTGTATCCCTCTGACATTCTTATTGACGATGAAACACTGAAATTGCATCGGAATTAAATAGAAAAGGTACAATGCCGACATAAGTACAAGAAGACTGACTCTTCTTACTGTCTATGTTTTGAACCATTCCTGTGACACTAGTTATAGATTCCGATGCTTCACTTCATGTTTACTGTATCCCTTGGACCTTCTTATTGGCGATGAAACACAGAAATTGCATCGGAATTAAATACAAAAGGCACAATGCCGACTTAAGTACAAGAAGACTGACTCTTCCTACTGTCTATGTTCTGAACGATTCCTGTGACATTAGTTATAGATTCCGATGCTTCACTTCAGGTTTACTGTATCCCTTGGACCTTCTTATTGACGATGAAACACAGATATTGCATCGGAATTAAATACAAAAGGCACAATGCCGACTTAAGTACAAGAAGATTGACTCTTCTTACTGACTGCTTTGAACCATTCCAGTGACACTAGTAATAGATTCCGATGCTTCACTTCAGGGTTTACTGTATCCCTCAGAGCTTCTTATTGACAATGAAACCCAGAAATTGCATCGGAATTAAATAGAAAAGGCACAATGCCGACTTAAGTACAAGAAGACTGACTCATCCTACTGTCTATGTTCTGAACGATTCCTGTGACATTAGTTATAGATTCCGATGCTTCACTTCAGGTTTACTGTATCTCTTGGACGTTCTTATTGCCGATGAAACACAGAAATTGCAACTGAATTAAACAGAAAAGGCACAATGCCGACTTAAGTACAAGAACACTGACTCCTCTTACTGACTATGCTTTGAACCATTCCTGTGACACTAGTTACAGATTCCGATGCTTCACTTCAGGTTTACTGTATCCCTTGGACCTTCTTATTGACGACTAAACACAGATATTGCATCGGCATTAAATACAATAGGCACAATGCCGACTTAAGTACAAAAAGACTGACTCTTCCCACTGTCTATGTTTTGAACCATTCCTGTGACACTAGTTACAGATTCCGATGCTTCACTTCAGGTTTACTGTATCCTACTGACCTTCCTTTTGACGATGAAACACAGAAATTGCATCGGAATTCCATACAAAAGGCACAATGCCGACTTAAGTACAAGAAGACTGACTCTTCCTACTGTCTATGTTTTGAACGATTCCTGTGACATTAGTTATAGATACTGATGCTTGACTTCAGGTTTACTGTATCCTTTGGACCTTCGTATTGGCGACGAAGTACAGAAATTGCATCGGAATTAAATACAAATTGCACAATGCCGACTTATGTACAAGAAGACTGACTCTTCTTACTGCCTGTTTTGAACCATTCCTGTGACACTAGTTATAGATTCCGATGCTTCACTTCTGGTTTACTGTATCCTTTGGACCTTCTTATTGGCGACGATATACAGAAATTGCATTGGAATTAAATACAAAAGGCACATTGCCGACTTAAGTACAAGAAGACTGTCTCTTCTTACCGTCTATTATTTGAACCATTTGTTTGACACTAGTTATAGATTCCGATGCTTTACTTCAGGTTTACTGAATCCCTTGGACCTTCTTATTGACGATGAATAACAGAAAATGCTTCGGAATTAAATACAAGAGGCACAGTGCCGACTTAAGTACAAGAAGTCTGACTCTTCCTACTGTCTATGTTTTGAACGATTCCTGTGGCATTAGTTACAGATTCCGATGCTTCACTTCAGGTTTACTGTATCCTTTGGACCTTCTTATTGGCGACGAAATACAGAAATTGCATTGGAATTAGATAGAAAAGGCACATTGCCGACTTAAGTACAAGAGGTCTGACTCTTCTTACTGTCTATGTTTTGAACCATTCCTGTGACACTAGTTATAGATTCCGATGCTTCACTTCAGGTTTACTGTATCCCTTGCACCTTCTTATTGACGATGAAACACAGATATTGCATTGGAATTAAATACAAAAGGCACAATGCCCACTTAAGTACAAGAAGACTGACCCATCTTACTGTCTATGTTTTGAACCATTCCTGAGACTCTAGTTATAGATTCCGATGCTACACTTCAGGTTTACAGTATCCCTCTGACCTTCTTATTGACCATGAAACACAGAAATTGCATCGGAATTAAATAGAAAAGGCACAATGCCGACTTCAGTACAAGAAGACTGACTCTTCTTACTGACTATATTTGGATCCATTCCTGTGACAGTAGTTATAGTTTCCGATGCCTCACTTCAGGTTTACTCTATCCCTCTGACCTTCTTATTGACGATGAAACACAGATATTGCATCGGAATTATATAGAAAAGGCACAATGCCGACTTAAGTACAAGAAGACCGACTCTTCTTACTGACTATGATTTGAACCATTCCTGTGACACTAGTTATAGATTCATATGCTTCACTTCAGGTTTACTGTATCCCTCTGACCTTCTTATTGACGATGAAACACAGAAATTGCATCGGAATTAAATAGAAAAGGCACAATGCCGATTTAAGTACGAGAAGACTGAATCTTCTTACTGTCTATGTTTTGAACCATTCCTGTGACACTATTTATAAATTCCGATGCTTCACTTCAGGTTTACTGTATCCCTTGGACCTTCTTATTGACGATGAAACACTGAAATTGCATCGGAATTAAATAGAAAAGGTACAATGCTGACTTAAGTACAAGAAGACTGACTATTCCTACTGTCTATGTTTTGAACCATTCCTGTGACGCTAGTTATAGATTCCGATGCTTTACTTCATGTTTACTGTATCCGTTGGACCTTCTTATTGACGATGAAACACAGAAATTGCATCAGAATTAAATACAAAAGGCACAATGCCGACATAAGTAAAAGAAGACTGACTCTTCCTACTGTCTATGTTTTGAACGATTCCAGTGACAATAGTTATAGATTCCGATGCTTCACTTCAGGTTTACTGTTTCCGTTGGACTTTCTTATTGGCGACGAAATACAGAAATTGCATTGGAATGAAATAGAAAAGGCACATTGCCGACTTAAGTACAAGAGGACTGACGCTTCTTACTGTCTATGTTTTGAACCATTCCTGTGACACTAGTTATAGTTTCCGATGCTGCACTTCTGGTTTACTGTACCCCTTGGACCTTCTCATTGACGATGAAACACAGAAAATTCATCGGAATTAATTACAAAAGGCACAATGCCGACTTAAGTACAAGAAGACTGACTCTTCTTACTGACTATGTTTGGAACCATTCCTGTGACACTAGTTATAGATTCCGATGCCTCACTTCAGGTTTACTGTAGCCCTGTTACCTTCTTATTGAAGATGAAACACAGATATTGCATCGGAATTAAATAGAAAAGGCATAATGCCGACTTAAGTACAAGAAGACTGACTCTTCTTACTGACTATGTTTTGAACCAATCCTGTGACACTAGTTATAGATTACGATGATTCACTTCAGGTTTACTGTATCCCTTGGACCTTCTTATTGACGATGAAACACAGAAATTACATCGGAATTAAATAGAAATGGCACAATGCCGACTTAAGTACAAGAAGACTGATTCTTCTTTTTGTCCATGTTTTGAACCATTCCTGTGACGCTAGTTACAGATTCCGATGCTTCACTTCAGGGTTACTGTATCCCTCTGACATTCTTATTGACGATGAAACACTGAAATTGCATCGGAATTAAATAGAAAAGGTACAATGCCGACTTAAGTATAAGAAGACTGACTCTTCCTACTGTCTATGTTTTGAACCATTCCTGTGACACTAGTTATAGATTCCGATGCTTCACTTCATGTTTACTGTATCCCTTGGACCTTCTTATTGGCGATGAAACACAGAAATTGCATCGGAATTAAATACAAAAGGCACAATGCCGACTTAAGTACAAGAAGACTGACTATTCATACTGTCTATGTTCTGAACGATTCCTGTGACATTAGTTATAGATTCCGATGCTTCACTTCAGGTTTACTGTATCCCTTGGACCTTCTTATTGACGATGAAACACAGATATTGCATCGGAATTAAATACAAAAGGCACAATGCCGACTTAAGTACAAGAAGATTGATTCTTCTTACTGACTGCTTTGAACCATTCCAGTGACACTAGTAATAGATTCCGATGCTTCACTTCAGGGTTTACTGTATCCCTCAGAGCTTCTTATTGACAATGAAACCCAGAAATTGCATCGGAATTAAATAGAAAAGGCACAATGCCGACTTAAGTACAAGAAGACTGACTCTTCCTACTGTCTATGTTCTGAACGATTCCTGTGACATTAGTTATAGATTCCGATGCTTCACTTCAGGTTTACTGTATCTCTTGGACGTTCTTATTGCCGATGAAACACAGAAATTGCAACTGAATTAAACAGAAAAGGCACAATGCCGACTTAAGTACAAGAACACTGACTCCTCTTACTGACTATGCTTTGAACCATTCCTGTGACACTAGTTACAGATTCCGATGCTTCACTTCAGGTTTACTGTATCCCTTGGACCTTCTTATTGACGACTAAACACAGATATTGCATCGGCATTAAATACAATAGGCACAATGCCGACTTAAGTACAAAAAGACTGACTCTTCCCACTGTCTATGTTTTGAACCATTCCTGTGACACTAGTTACAGATTCCGATGCTTCACTTCAGGTTTACTGTATCCTACTGACCTTCCTTTTGACGATGAAACACAGAAATTGCATCGGAATTCCATACAAAAGGCACAATGCCGACTTAAGTACAAGAAGACTGACTCTTCCTACTGTCTATGTTTTGAACGATTCCTGTGACATTAGTTATAGATACTGATGCTTGACTTCAGGTTTACTGTATCCTTTGGACCTTCGTATTGGCGACGAAGTACAGAAATTGCATCGGAATTAAATACAAATTGCACAATGCCGACTTATGTACAAGAAGACTGACTCTTCTTACTGCCTGTTTTGAACCATTCCTGTGACACTAGTTATAGATTCCGATGCTTCACTTCTGGTTTTCTGTATCCTTTGGACCTTCTTATTGGCGACGATATACAGAAATTGCATTGGAATTAAATACAAAAGGCACATTGCCGACTTAAGTACAAGAAGACTGACTCTTCTTACCGTCTATTATTTGAACCATTCGTTTGACACTAGTTATAGATTCCGATGCTTTACTTCAGGTTTACTGAATCCCTTGGACCTTCTTATTGACGATGAATAACAGAAAATGCTTCGGAATTAAATACAAGAGGCACAGTGCCGACTTAAGTACAAGAAGTCTGACTCTTCCTACTGTCTATGTTTTGAACGATTCCTGTGGCATTAGTTACAGATTCCGATGCTTCACTTCAGGTTTACTGTATCCTTTGGACCTTCTTATTGGCGACGAAATACAGAAATTGCATTGGAATTAGATAGAAAAGGCACATTGCCGACTTAAGTACAAGAGGTCTGACTCTTCTTACTGTCTATGTTTTGAACCATTCCTGTGACACTAGTTATAGATTCCGATGCTTCACTTCAGGTTTACTGTATCCCTTGCACATTCTTATTGACGATGAAACACAGATATTGCATTGGAATTAAATACAAAAAGCACAATGCCCACTTAAGTACAAGAAGACTGACCCATCTTACTGTCTATGTTTTGAACCATTCCTGTGACTCTAGTTATAGATTCCGATGCTACACTTCAGGTTTACAGTATCCCTCTGACCTTCTTATTGACGATGAAACACAGATATTGCATCGGAATTAAATAGAAAAGGCACAATGCCGACTTAAGTACAAGAAGACCGACTCTTCTTACTGACTATGATTTGAACCATTCCTGTGACACTAGTTATAGATTCAGATGCTTCACTTCAGGTTTACTGTATCCCTCTGACCTTCTTATTGACGATGAAACACAGAAATTGCATCGGAATTAAATAGAAAAGGCACAATGCCGATTTAAGTACAAGAAGACTGACTCTTCTTACTGTCTATGTTTTGAACCATTCCTCTGACACTAGTTATAAATTCCGATGCTTCACTTCAGGTTTACTGTATCCCTTGGACCTTCTTAATGACGATGAAACACTGAAATTGCATCGGAAAAAAATAGAAAAGGTACAATGCCGACTTAAGTACAAGAAGACTGACTCTTCCTACTGTCTATGTTTTGAACCATTCCTGTGACGCTAGTTATAGATTCCGATGCTTTACTTCATGTTTACTGTACCCGTTGGACCTTCTTATTGACGATGAAACACAGAAATTGCATCAGAATTTAATACAAAAGGCACAATGCCGACATAAGTACAAGAAGACTGACTCTTCCTACTGTCTATGTTTTGAACGATTCCAGTGACAATAGTTATAGATTCCGATGCTTCACTTCATGTTTACTGTATCCCTTGGACCTTCTTATTGGCGATGAAACACAGAAATTGCATCGGAATTAAATAGAAAAGGCATAATGCCGACTTAAGTACAAGAAGACTGACTCTTCTTACTGACTATGTTTTGAACAATTCCTGTGACACTAGTTATAGATTACGATGATTCACTTCATGTTTACTGTATCCCTTGGACTTTCTTATTGACGATGAAACACAGATATTGCATCGGAATTAAATACAAAAGGCACAATGCCGACTTAAGTACAAGATGATTGACTCTTCTTTCTATCTATGTTTTGAACCATTCCTGTGACGCTAGTTACAGATTCCGATGTTTCACTTCAGGGTTACTGTATCCCTCTGACATTCTTATTGACGATGAAACACTGAAATTGCATCGGAATTAAATAGAAAATGTACAATGCCGACATAAGTACAAGAAGACTGACTCTTCCTACTGTCTATGTTTTGAACCATTCCTGTGACACTAGTTATAGATTCCGATGCTTCACTTCATGTTTACTGTATCCCTTGGACCTTCTTATTGGCGATGAAACACAGAAATTGCATCGGAATTAAATACAAAAGGCACAATGCCGACTTAAGTACAAGATGATTGACTCTTCTTACTGACTGCTTTGAACCATTCCAGTGACACTAGTAATAGATTCCGATGCTTCACTTCAGGTTTACTGTATCCCTCTGACCTTCTTATTGACGATGAAACACAGAAATTGCATCTGAATTAAATAGAAAAGGCACAATGCTGACATAAGTACAAGAAGACTGACTCTTCTTACTGACTATGTTTCGAACCATTCCTGTGACACTAGTTATAGATTCCGATGATTCACTTCAGGTTTACTGTATCCTTTGGACCTTCTTATTGGCGACGAAGTACAGAAATTGCATCGGAATTAAATACAAATTGCACAATGCCGACTTATGTACAAGAAGACTCACTCTTCTTACTGCCTGTTTTGAACCATTCCTGTGACACTAGTTATAGATTCCGATGCTTCACTTCTGGTTTACTGTATCCTTTGGACCTTCTTATTGGCGACGATATACAGAAATTTAATTGGAATTAAATACAAAAGGCACATTGCCGACTTAAGTACAAGAAGACTGACTCTTCTTACCGTCTATTATTTGAACCATTCGTTTGACACTAGTTATAGATTCCGATGCTTTACTTCAGGTTTACTGTATCCCTTGGACCTTCTTATTGACGATGAATAACAGAAAATGCATCGGAATTAAATACAAGAGGCACAATGCCGACTTAAGTACAAGAAGACTGACTCTTCCTACTGTCTATGTTTTGAACGATTCCTGTGGCATTAGTTACAGATTCCGATGCTTCACTTCAGGTTTACTGTATCCTTTGGACCTTCTTATTGGCGACGAAATACAGAAATTGCATTGGAATTAGATAGAAAAGGCACATTGCCGACTTAAGTACAAGAGGTCTGACTCTTCTTACTGTCTATGTTTTGAACCATTCCTGTGACACTTGTTATAGATTCCGATGCTTCACTTCAGGTTTACTGTATCCCTTGCACCTTCTTATTGACGATGAAACACAGATATTGCATTGGAATTAAATACAAAAGGCACAATGCCCACTTAAGTACAAGAAGACTGACCCATCTTACTGTCTATGTTTTGAACCATTCCTGTGACTCTAGTTATAGATTCCGATGCTACACTTCAGGTTTACAGTATCCCTCTGACCTTCTTATTGACCATGAAACACAGAAATTGCATCGGAATTAAATAGAAAAGGCACAATGCCGACTTAAGTACAAGAAGACTGACTCTTCTTACTGACTATATTTGGATCCATTCCTGTGACAGTAGTTATAGTTTCCGATGCCTCACTTCAGGTTTACTGTATCCCTCTGACCTTCTTATTGACGATGAAACACAGATATTGCATCGGAATTAAATAGAAAAGGCACAATGCCGACTTAAGTACAAGAAGACCGACTCTTCTTACGGACTATGATTTGAACCATTCCTGTGACACTAGTTATAGATTCAGATGCTTCACTTCAGGTTTACTGTATCCCTCTGACCTTCTTATTGTCGATGAAACACAGAAATTGCATCGGAATTAAATAGAAAAGGCACAATGCCGATTTAAGTACAAGAAGACTGACTCTTCTTACTGTCTATGTTTTGAACCATTCCTCTGACACTAGTTATAAATTCCGATGCTTCACTTAAGGTTTACTGTATCCCTTGGACCTTCTTAATGACGATGAAATACTGAAATTGCATCGGAAATAAATAGAAAAGGTACAATGCCGACTTCAGTACAAGAAGACTGACTCTTCCTACTGTCTATGTTTTGAACCATTCCTGTGACGCTAGTTATAGATTCCGATGTTTTTCTTCATGTTTACTGTATCCGTTGGACCTTCTTATTGACGATGAAACACAGAAATTGCATCAGAATTTAATACAAAAGGCACAATGCCGACATAAATACAAGAAGACTGACTCTTCCTACTGTCTATGTTTTGAACGATTCCAGTGACAATAGTTATAGATTCCGATGCTTCACTTCATGTTTACTGTATCCCTTGGACCTTCTTATTGGCGATGAAACACAGAAATTGCATCGGAATTCCATACAAAAGGCACAATGCCGACTTAAGTACAAGAAGACTGACTCTTCCTACTGTCTATGTTTTGAACGATTCCTGTGACATTAGTTATAGATACCGATGCTTCACTTCAGGTTTACTGTATCCTTTGGACCTTCTTATTGGCGACGAAGTACAGAAATTGCATCGGAATTAAATACAAAAGGCACAATGCCGACTTAAGTACAAGATGATTGACTCTTCTTTCTGTCTATGTTTTGAACCATTCCTGTGACGCTAGTTACAGATTCCGATGTTTCACTTCAGGGTTACTGTATCCCTCTGACATTCTTATTGACGATGAAACACTGAAATTGCATCGGAATTAAATAGAAAAGGTACAATGCCGACATAAGTACAAGAAGACTGACTCTTCCTACTGTCTATGTTTTGAACCATTCCTGTGACACTAGTTATAGATTCCGATGCTTCACTTCATGTTTACTGTATCCCTTGGACCTTCTTATTGGCGATGAAACACAGAAATTGCATCGGAATTAAATACAAAAGGCAAAATGCCGACTTAAGTACAAGATGATTGACTCTTCTTACTGACTGCTTTGAACCATTCCAGTGACACTAGTAATAGATTCCGATGCTTCACTTCAGGTTTACTGTATCCCTCTGACCTTCTTATTGACGATGAAACACAGAAATTACATCTGAATTAAATAGAAAAGGCACAATGCTGACATAAGTACAAGAAGCCTGACTCTTCTTACTGACTATGTTTCGAACCATTCCTGTGACACTAGTTATAGATTCCGATGATTCACTTCAGGTTTACTGTCTCCCTCAGACCTTCTTATTGACGATGAAACACAGAAATTGCATCGGAATTAAATAGAAAAGGCACAATGCGGACTTAAGTACAAGAAGACTGACTCTTCTTACTGTCTACGTTTTGAACCATTCCTGTGACACTAGTTATAGATTCCGATGCTTCACTTCAGGTTTACTGTATCCCTTGGGCATTCTTATTGACGATGAAACACAGAAATTGCATCGGAATTAAATAGAAAAGGCACATTGCCGACTTAAGTACAAGCAGACTGATTCTTCTTTCTGTCTATGTTTTGAACCATTCCTGTGACGTTAGTCACAGATTCCGATGCCTCACTTCAGGGCTACTGTATCCCTCTGACATTCTTTTTGACGATGAAACACTGAAATTGCATCGGAATTAAATAGAAAAGGTACAATGCTGACTTAAGTACAGCAAGACTGACTCATCCTGCTGTCTATGTTTTGAACCATTCCTGTGACACTAGTTATAGATTCCGATGCTTCACTTCAGGTTTACTGTATCCCTTGGACGTTCTTATTGACGATGAAACACAGAAATTGCAACGGAATTAAACAGAAAAGGCACAATGCCGACTTAAGTACAAGAACACTGACTCCTCTTACTGACTATGCTTTGAACCATTCCTTTGACGCTAGGTACAGATTCCGATGCTTCACTTCAGGTTTACTGTATCCCTTGGACCTTCTTATTGACGACTAAACACAGATATTGCATCGGAATTAAATACAATAGGCACAATGCCGACTTAAGTACAAAAAGACTGACTCTTCCTACTGTCTATGTTTTAAACCATTCCTGTGACACTAGTTACAGATTCCGATGCTTCACTTCAGGTTTACTGTATCCTTCTGACCTTCTTTTTGACGATGAAACACAGAAATTGCATCGGAATTCCATACAAAAGGCACAATGCCGACTTAAGTACAAGAAGACTGACTCTTCCTACTGTCTATGTTTTGAACGATTCCTGTGACATTAGTTATAGATACCGATGCTTCACTTCAGGTTTACTGTATCCTTTGGACCTTCTTATTGGCGACGAAGTACAGAAATTGCATCGGAATTAAATACAAATTGCACAATGCCGACTTATGTACAAGAAGACTCACTCTTCTTACTGCCTGTTTTGAACCATTCCTGTGACACTAGTTATAGATTCCGATGCTTCACTTCCTGTTTACTGTATCCCTTGGACCTTCTTATTGGCGATGAAACACAGAAATTGCATCGGAATTAAATACAAAAGGCACAATGCCGACTTAAGTACAAGCTGATTGACTCTTCTTACTGACTGCTTTGAACCATTCCAGTGACACTAGTAATAGATTCCGATGCTTCACTTCAGGTTTACTGTATCCCTCTGACCTTCTTATTGACGATGAAACACAGAAATTACATCTGAATTAAATAGAAAAGGCACAATGCTGACATAAGTACAAGAAGACTGACTCTTCTTACTGACTATATTTCGAACCATTCCTGTGACACTAGTTATAGATTCCGATGATTCACTTCAGGTTTACTGTCTCCCTCAGACCTTCTTATTGACGATGAAACACAGAAATAGCATCGGAATTAAATAGAAAAGGCACAATGCCGACTTAAGTACAAGAAGACTGACTCTTCTTACTGTCTACGTTATGAACCATTCCTGTGACACTAGTTATAGATTCCGATGCTTCACTTCAGGTTTACTGTATCCCTTGGGCATTCTTATTGACGATGAAACACAGAAATTGCATCGGAATTAAATAGAAAAGGCACATTGCCGACTTAAGTACAAGCAGACTGATTCTTCTTTCTGTCTATGTTTTGAACCATTCCTGTGACGTTAGTCACAGATTCCGATGCCTCACTTCAGGGCTACTGTATCCCTCTGACATTCTTTTTGACGATGAAACACTGAAATTGCATCGGAATTAAATAGAAAAGGTACAATGCTGACTTAAGTACAGGAAGACTGACTCATCCTGCTGTCTATGTTTTGAACCATTCCTGTGACACTAGTTATAGATTCCGATGCTTCACTTCAGGTTTACTGCATCCCTTGGACGTTCTTATTGACGATGAAACACAGAAATTGCAACGGAATTAAACAGAAAAGGCACAATGCCGACTTAAGTACAAGAACACTGACTCCTCTTACTGACTATGCTTTGAACCATTCCTTTAACGCTAGGTACAGATTCCAATGCTTCACTTCAGGTTTACTGTATCCCTTGGACCTTCTTATTGACGACTAAACACAGATATTGCATCGGAATTAAATACAATAGGCACAATGCCGACTTAAGTACAAAAAGACTGACTCTTCCTACTGTCTATGTTTTAAACCATTCCTGTGACACTAGTTACAGATTCCGATGCTTCACTTCAGGTTTACTGTATCCTTCTGACCTTCTTTTTGACGATGAAACACAGAAATTGCGTCGGAATTCCATACAAAAGGCACAATGCCGACTTAAGTACAAGAAGACTGACTCTTCCTACTGTCTATGTTTTGAACGATTCCTGTGACATTAGTTATAGATACCGATGCTTCACTTCAGGTTTACTGTATCCTTTGGACCTTCTTATTGGCGACGAAGTACAGAAATTGCATCGGAATTAAATACAAATTGCACAATGCCGACTTATGTACAAGAAGACTCACTCTTCTTACTGCCTGTTTTGAACCATTCCTGTGACACTAGTTATAGATTCCGATGCTTCACTTCTGGTTTACTGTATCCTTTGGACCTTCTTATTGGCGACGAAATACAGAAATTGCATTGGAATTAAATACAAATGGCACATTGCCGACTTAAGTACAAGAAGACTGACTCTTCTTACCGTCTATTATTTGAACCATTCCTGTGACTCTAGTTATTGATTCCGATGCTACACTTCACCTTTACAGTATCCCTCTGACCTTCTTATTGACCATGAAACACAGAAATTGCATCGGAATTAAATAGAAAAGGCACAATGCCGACTTAAGTACAAGAAGACTGACTCTTCTTACTGACTATATTTGGATCCATTCCTGTGACAGTAGTTATAGTTTCCGATGCCTCACTTCAGGTTTACTGTATCCCTCTGACCTTCTTATTGACGATGAAACACAGATATTGCATTGGAATTAAATAGAAAAGGCACAATGCCGACTTAAGTACAAGAAGACTGACTCTTCGTACTCACTATGTTTTGAAAAATTCCTGTGACACTAGTTATAGATTACAATGATTCACATCAGGTTTACTGTATCCCTTGGACCTTCTTATTGGCGATGAAACACAGAATTTGCATCGGAATTAAATGGAAAATTCACAATGCCGACTTAAGTACAAGAAGACTGACTCTTCTTACTGACTATGTTTGGAACCATTCCTGTGACACTAGTTATAGATTCCGATGCTTCACTTCAGGTTTACTGTATCCCTTGGACCTTCTTATTGACGATGAAACACAGAAATTGCATCGGAATTAAATAGAAAAGGCACAATGTCGACTTAAGTACAAGAAGACTGACTCATCTTTCTGTCTATGTTTGAACCATTCCTGTGACGCTAGTTACAGATTCCGATGCTTCACATCAGGGTTACTGTATCCCTCTGACATTCTTATTGACGATGAAACACTGAAATTGCATCGGAATTAAATAGAAAAGGTTCAATGCTGACTTAAGTACAAGAAGACTGACTCTTCTTACTGACTATGTTTGGAACCATTCCTGTGACACTAGTTATAGATTCCGATGCCTCACTTCAGGTTTACTGTATCCCTCTTACCTTATATTGACGATGAAACACAGATATTGCATCGGAATTAAATAGAAAAGGCATAATGCCGACTTAAGTACAAGAAGACTGACTCTTCTTACTGACTACGTTTTGAACCATTCCTGTGACACTAGTTATAGATTACGATGATTCACTTCAGGTTTACTGTATCCCTTGGACCTTCTTATTGACGATGAAACACAGAAATTGCATCGGAATTAAATAGAAATGGCACAATGCCGACTTAAGTGCAAGAAGACTGATTATTCTATCTGTCTATGTTTTGAACAATTCCTGTGACGCTAGATACAGATTCCGATGCTTCACTTAAGGGTTACTGTATCCCTTGGACCTTCTTATTGGCGATGAAACACAGAAATTGCATCGGAATTAAATACAAAAGGCACAATGCCGACTTAAGTACAAGAAGACTGACTCTTCCTACTGTCTATGTTCTGAACGATTCCTGTGACATTAGTTATGGATTCCGATGCTTCACTTCAGGTTTACTGTATCCCTTGGACCTTCTTATTGACGATGAAACACAGATATTGCATCGGAATTAAATACAAAATGCACAATGCCGACTTAAGTACAAGAAGATTGACTCTTCTTACTGACTATGTTTGAACCATTCCAGTGACACTAGTAATAGATTCCGATGCTTCCCTTCAGGTTTACTGTATCCCTCTGACCTTCTTATTGGCGATGAAACACAGAAATTGCATCTGAATTGAATAGAAAAGGCACAATGCTGACATAAGTACAAGAAGACTGACTCTTCTTACTGACTATGTTTGGAACCATTCCTGTGACACTAGTTATAGATTCCGATGATTCACTTCAGGTTTACTGTATCCCTCAGACCTTCTTATTGACGATGGAACACAGAAATTGCATCGGAATTAAAAAGAAAAGGCACAATGCCGACTTAAGTACAAGAAGACGGACTCTTCTTACTGTCTACGTTTTGAACCATTCCTGTGACACTAGTTATAGATTCCGATGCTTCACTTCAGGTTTACTGTATCCCTTGGGCATTCTTATTGACGATGAAACACAGAAATTGCATCGGAATTAAATAGAAAAGGCACATTGCCGACTTTAGTACAAGCAGACTGATTCTTCTTTCTGTCTATGTTTTGAACCATTCCTGTGACGTTAGTCACAGACTCCGATGCCTCACTTCAGGGTTACTGTATCCCTCTGACATTCTTTTTGACGATGAAACACTGAAATTGCATCGGAATTAAATAGAAAAGGTACAATGCTGACTTAAGTACAAGAAGACTGACTCATCCTGCTGTCTATGTTTTGAACCATTCCTGTGACACTAGTTATAGATTCCGATGCTTCACTTCAGGTTTACTGTATCCCTTGGACGTTCTTATTGGCGATGAAACACAGAAATTGCAACGGAATTAAACAGAAAAGGCACAATGCCGACTTAAGTACAAGAACAGTGACTCCTCTTACTGACTATGCTTTGAACCATTCCTGTGACGCTAGTTACAGATTCCGATACTTCACTTCAGGTTTACTGTATCCCTTGGACCTTCTTATTGACGACTAAACACAGATATAGCATCGGAATTAAATACAAAAGGCACAATGCCGACTTAAGTACAAAAAGACTGACTCTTCCTACTGTCTATGTTTTAAACCATTCCTGTGACACTAGTTACACTTTCCAAAGCTTCACTTCAGGTTTACTGTATCCCTGTGACCTTCGTTTTGACGATGAAGCACAGAAATTAATTCGGAATTAAATACAGAAGGCACAATGCCGACTTAGTTACAAGAAGACTGACTCTTCCTACTGTCTATGTTTTGAACGATTCCTGTGACATTTGTTATTGATTCCGATGCTTCACTTCTGGTTTACTGTATCCTTTGGACCTTCTTATTGGCGACGATGTACAGAAATTGCATCGGAATGAAATACAAAAGGCACAATGCCGACTTAAGTACAAGAAGACTGATCCTTCTTACTGTCTATGTTTTGAACCTTTCCTGTGACACTAGTTATAGATTCCGATGCTTCACTTCAGGATTACTCTAAACCTAGGACCTTCTTATTGACGACGAAACTCAGAAATTGCATCGGAATTAAATATAAAAGGCACAATGCCGACTTAAGTACAAGAAGACTGACTCTTCCTACTGGCTATGTTTGAACGATTCTTGTGACATTAGTTATAGATTCAGATGCTTTACTTCAGGTTTACTATATCCTTTGGATCTTCTTATTGGCGACGAAATACAGAAATTGCATTGGAATTAAATAGAATAGGCACATTGCCGACTTAAGTACAAGAAGATTGACTCTTCTTACTGCCTATGTTTTGAACAATTCCTGTGACACTAGTTATAGATTACGATGCTTTACTTTAGGTTTACAGTATCCCTTGGACCTTCTTATTGACGAAGAACACAGAAATTGCATCGGAATTAAATAGAAACGGCACAATGCCGAATTAAGTACAAGAAGACTGACTCTTCCTACTGTCTATGTTTTGAACCATTCCTGTGACACTAGTTATAGATTACGATGCTTCACTTCAGGTTCACTGTATCCCTCTGACCTTCTTTTTGACGATGAAACACAGATATTGCATCGGAATTAAATACAAAAGGCACAATGCCGACTTAAGTACAAGAAGACTGACTCTTCTTCTTGACTATGCTTTGAACCATTCCTGTGACACTAGTTATAGATTCCGATGTTTCACTTCAGGTTTAATCTATCCCTAAGACCTTCTTATTGACGATGAAACACAGAAATTGCATCGGAATTAAATCCAAAAGCACAATGCCGACTTAAGTACAAGAAGACTGACCCTTCTTACTGTCTATGTTTAGAACCATTCCTGTGACACTAGTTATAGATTCCGATGCTTCACTTCAGGTTTACTGTATCCCTTGCACCTTCTTATTGACGATGAAACACAGAAAATGCATCGGAATTAAATACAAAAGGCACAATGCCGACTTAAGTAGAAGATGATTGACCCTTCTTACTGACTGTTTTGAATCATTCCTGTGACACTAGTTATAGATTCCGATGATTCACTTCAGGTTTACTGTATCCCTCTGACCTTCTTATTGACGATGAAACACAGAAATTGTATCGGAATTAAATCCAAAAGCACAATGCCGACTTAAGTGCAAGAAGACTGACCCTTCTTACTGTCTATGTTTAGAACCATTCCTGTGACACTAGTAACAGATTCCAATGCTTCACTTCAGGTTTACTGTATCCCTTGCACCTTCTTATTGACGATGAAACACAGATATTGCATCGGAATTAAATACAAAAGGAACAATGCCGACTTAAGTACAAGAAGACTGACCCTTCTTACTGTCTATGTTTAGAACCATTCCTGTGACACTAGTTATAGATTCCGATTCTGCACTTCAGGTTTACTGTATCCCTCTGACCTTCTTATTGACGATGAAACACAGATTTTGCATCGGAATTAAATAGAAAAGACACAATGCCGACTTAAGTACAAGAAGACTGACTCTTCTTACTGACTATGTTTTGTGCCATTCCTGTGACACTAGTTATAGATTCCGATGCTTCACTTCAGGTTTACTGTATCCCTTGGACCTTCTTATTGACGATGAAACACAGAAATTGCATCGGAATTAAATAGAAAAGGCACAATGCCGACTTAAGTACAAGAAGACTGACTCTTCTTTCTGTCTATAATTTGAACCATTCCTGTGACGCTAGTTACAGATTCCGATGCTTCACTTCAGGGTTACTGTATCCCTTGGACCTTTTTATTGACGATGAAACACAGAAATTGCATCGGAATTAAATACAAAAAGCACAATACCGACTTAAGTACAAGAAGACTGACTCTTCCTACTGTCTATGTTTTGAACCATTCCTGTGACACTAGTTACAGATTCCGATGCTTCACTTCAGGATTACTGTATCTCTCTGACCTTCTTTTTGACGATGAAACACAGAAATTGCATCGGAATTAAATTCAAAAGGCAGAATGCCGACTTAAGTACAAGAAGACTGACTCTTCCTACTGTCTATGATTAGAACGATTCCTGTGACATTAGTTACTGATTCCGATGCTTCACTTCAGGTTTACTTTATCCTTTGGACCTTCTAATTGGAGATGAAATGCAGAAATAGCTTCGGAATTAAATACAAAAGGCACAATGCCGACTTACGTACAAGAAGACTGACTCTTCTTACTGACTGTTTTGAACAATTCCTGTGACACTTTTTGTAGATTCCGATGCTTCACTTCAGGTTTACTGTATCCCTCCGACCTTCTTTTTGACGATGAAATACAGAAATTGCATCGGAATTAAATACAAAACGCACAATGCCGACTTAAGTACAAGAAGACTGGCTCGTCGTACAGACTATGTTTTGAACCATTCCTGTGACACTAGTTATAGATTACGATGATTCAGTTCAGGTTTAGTGTATCCGTTGGACCTTCTTATTGACGATGAAACACAGAAATTGCATCGGAATTAAATAGAAAAGGCACAATGCCGACTTAAGTACAAGAAGACTGACTCTTCTTACTGACTATGTTTGGAACCATTTCTGTGACACTAGTTATAGATTCCGATGCCTCACTTCAGGTTTACTGTATCCCTGTGACCTTCTTATTGACGATGAAACACAGATATTGCATCGGAATTAAATAGAAAAGGCACAATGCCGCCTTAAGTACAAGAAGACTGACTCTTCTAACTGACTAAGTTTTGAACCATTCATGTGACACTAGTTATAGATTCCGATGCTTAACTTCAGGTTTACTGTATCCCTCTGACCTTCTTATTGACGATGAAACACACAAATTGCATCGGAATTAAATACAAAAGGCACAATGCCGACTTAAGTACAAGAAGACTAACTCTTATTACTGTCTATGTTTTGAACCATTCCTGTGACACTAGTTATAGATTCCGATGCTTCACTCAGGTTTACTGCATCCCTTGGACCTTCTTATTGGCGATGAAACATAGAAATTGCTTCGGAATTAAATGGAAAATGCACAATGCCGACTTAAGTACAAGAAGACTGACTCTTCTTACTGACTATGTTTGGAACCATTCCTGTGACACTAGTTATAGATTCCGATGCCTCATTTCAGGTTTACTGTATCCCTCTGACCTTCTTATTGACGATGAAACACAGATATTGCATCGGAATTAAATAGAAAAGGCACAATGCCGACTTAAGTACAAGAAGACTGACTCTTCTTACTGACTATGTTATGAACCATTCCTGTGACACTAGTTATAGATTCCGATGCTTCACTTCAGGTTTACTGTATCCCTCTGACTTTCTTATTGACGATGAAACACTGAAATTGCATCGGAATTAAATAGAAAAGGCACAATGCCGACTTAAGTACTTGAAGACTGACTCTTCCCAGTGTCTATGTTTTGAGCGATTCCTGTGACATTAGTTATAGATTCCGATGCTTCACATCAGGTTTACTGTATCCTTTGGACCTACCTATTAACGATAAAACACAGAAATTGCATCGGAACTAAATACAAAAGCCACAATGCCGACTTAAGTACAAGAAGACTGACTATTCCTACTGTCTATGTTTTGAACGATTCCTGTGAAATTAGTTATAGATTCCGATGCTTCACTTCAGGTTTACTCTATCCCTAGGACTTTCTTAGTGACGATGAAACACAGAAATTGCATCGGAATTAAATAGAAAAGGCACAATGCCGACTTAAGTACAACAAGACTGACTCTTCCTAATGTCTATGTTTTGAACCACTCCTGTGACACTAGTTATAGATTCCGATGCTACACTTCAGGTTCACTGTATCCCTCTGGCCTTCTTTTTGACGATGTAACACAGAGAATGCATCGGAATTAAATACAAAACTCACAATGCCGACTAAAGTACAAGAAGACTGACTCTTCTTACCGACTATGTTTTGAACCATTGCTGTGACACTAGTTATAGATTCCGATGCTGCAATTCACGTTTACTCTATCCCTAGGACCTTCTTATTGACGATGGAACACAGAAATTGCATCGGAACTAAATACAAAAGGCACAATGCCGTTTGAAGTACAAGAAGACTGACTCTTCCTGCTGTCTATGTTTGAACGATTCCTGTGACATTAGTTATAGATTCCGATGCTTCACTTCAGGTTTACTGTATCCTTTGGACTTTTATATTGGCGACGAAGTACAGAAATTGCATTGGAATTAAATAGAAAAGGCACATTGCCGACGTAAGTACAAGAGGACTGACTCTTCTTACAGTCTATGTTTTGAACCATTCCTGTGACACTAGTTATAGATTCCGATGCTTCACTTCAGGTTCGCTGTATCCCGCTGACATTCTTTTTGACGATGAAACACAGATTTTGCATCGGAATTAAATACAAAAGGCACAATGCCGACTTAAGTACAAGAAGACTGACTCTGCCTACTGTCTATGTTTTGAACCATTCCTGTGACATTAGTTATTGATTCCGATGCTTCACTTCAGGTCTGCTGTATCCTTTGGACCTTCTAATTGGCGGCGAAATGCCGAAATAGCTTCGGAATTAAATACAAAATGCACAATGCCGGCTTAAGTACAAGATGACTGACTCTTCTTACTGACTGTTTTGAACCATTCCTGTGACACGTGTTAAAGATTCCGAGGCTTCACTTCAGGTTTACTGTATCCCTCTGACCTTCTTATTGACGATGAAACACAGATATTGCATTAGAATTAAATAGAAAAGGCACAATGCCGACTTAAGCTCAAGAAGACTGACTCTTCTTACTGAATATGTTTTGAACCATTCCTGTGACACCAGTTATAGATTCCGATGCTTCACTTCAGGTTTACTGTATCCCTAGGACCTTCTTATTGACGATAAAACACAGAAATTGCATCGGAACTAAATACAAAATGCACAATGCCGACTTAAGTACAAGAAGACTGACTCTTCCTACTGTCTATGTTTGAACGATTCCTGTGACATTAGTTATAGATTCCGATGCTTCGCTTCAGGTTTACTGTAATCCTCTGACATTCTTATTGACGATGAAACACAGAAATTGCATCGGAACTAAATACAAAAGGCACAATGTCGACGTAAGTACAAGAAGACTGACTCTTCCTACTGTCTATGTTTGAACGATTCCTGTGACATTAGTTATAGATTCCAATGCTTCACTTCAGGTTTACTATATCCTTTGGACTTACTTATTGGCGACGAAATACAGAAATTGCATTGGAATTAAATAGAAAAGGCACATTGCCGACGTAAGTACAAGAAGACTGACTCTTGTTACTGTCTATGTTTTGAACCTTTCCTGTGACACTAGTTATAGATTCCGATGCTTCACTTCAGGTTTACTGTATCCATTGGACCTTCTTATTGACGATGAAACACAGAAAATGCATCGGAATTAAATACAAAAGGCACAATGCCGACTTGAGTACAAGAAGGTTGACTCTTCTTACTGACTGTTTTGAACCTTTCCTGTGACACTAGTTATAGATTCCGGCGCTTCACTTCAGGATTACTGTATCCCTCTGACCTTCTTATTGACGATGAAACACAGAAATTGCATCGGAATTAAATACAAAAGGCACAATGCCGACTTAAGTACAAGAAGGTTGACTCTTCTTACTGACTGTTTTGAACCTTTCCTGTGACACTAGTTATAGATTCCGGCGCTTCACTTCAGTATTACTGTATCCCTCTGACCTTCTTATTGACGATGAAACACAGAAATTGCATCGGAATTAAATAGAAAAGGCACAATGCCGACCTAAGTACAAGAAGACTGACTCTTCTGACTGTCTATGTTTTGAACCATTCCTGTGACACTAGTTACAGATTCCGATGCTTCACTTCAGGTTTACTGTATCCCTTGGACCTTCTTATTGACGATGAAACACAGAAATTGCATCGGAATTTAATACAAAAGGTACAATGCCGACTTAAGTACAAGAAGACTGACTCTTCCTACTGTCTATGTTTTGAATAATTCCTGTGACATTAGTTATTGATTCCGATGCTTCACTTCAGGTTTACTGTATCCTTTGGACCTTCTAATTGGCGACGAAATGCCGAAATAGCTTCGGATTTAAATACAAAATGCACAATGCCGACTTAAGTACAAGAAGACAGACTCTTCTTACTGACTATGTCTTGAACCATTCCTGTGACACTAGTTATAGATTCCGATGCTCCACTTCAGGTTTAATGTATCCCTTGCACCTTCTTATTGACGGTGAAACACAGATATTGCATCGGAATTAAATACAAAACGCACAATGCCAACTTAAGTACAAGAAGACTGACCCTTCTTACTGTCTATGTTTTAAACCATTCCTGTGACACTAGTTATAGATTCCTATGCTTCACTTCAGGGTTACTGTATTCCTCTGACATTCATATTGACGATGAAACACAGAAATTGCATCGGAACTAAATACAAAAGGCACAATGTCGACTTCAGTACAAGAAGACTGACTCTTCCTACTGTCTATGTTTGAACGATTCCTGTGACATTCGTTATAGATTCCGATGCTACACTTCAGGTTTACTATATCCTTTGGACCTTCTTATTGGCGACGAAATACAGAAGTTGCACTGGAATTAAATAGAAAAGGCACATTGCCGACCTAAGTACAAGAAGACTGACTCTTCGTACTGCCTATGTTTTGAATCATTCCTGTGACACTAGATATTGATTCCGATGCTTCACTTTAGGTTTACTGTATCCCTTGGACCTTCTTATTGACGAAGAACACAGAAATTGCATCGGAATTAAATAGAAATGGCACAATGCCGACTTAAGTACAAGAAGACTGACTCTTCCTACTGTCTATGTTTTAAACCATTCCTGTGACACTTGTTATAGATTCCGATGCTTCACTTCAGGTTTACTGTATCCCTTGGACCTTCTTATTGACGATGAAACACAAAAAATGCATCGGAATTAAATACAAAAGGGACAATGCCGACTTAAGTACAAGAAGGTTGACTCTTCTTACTGACTGTTTTGAACCTTTCCTGTGACACTAGTTATAGATTCCGATGCTTCACTTCAGGATTACTGTATCCCTCTGACCTTCTTATTGACGATGAAACACAGAAATTGCATCGGAATTAAATACAAAAGGCACAATGCTGACTTAAGTACAAGAAGACTGACCCTTCTTACCGTCTATGTTTAGAACAATTCCTGTGACACTAGTTATAGTCTCCGATGCTTCACTTCAGGTTTACTGTATCCCTTGCACCTTCTTATTGACGATGAAACACAGATATTGCATCGGAATTATTTACAAAAGGCACAACGCCGACTTAAGTACAAGAAGACTGACCCTTCTTACTGTCTATGCTTTGAACAATTCCTGTGACACTAGTTACAGATTCCGATGCTTCATTTCAGGTTTACTGTATCCGTCTGACCTTCTAATTGTCGATGAAACACAGAAATTGCATCGGAATTAAATAGAAAAGGCACAATGCCGACTTAAGTACAAGAAGACTGACACTTCTTGCTGTCTATGATTTGAACCATTCCTGTGACGCTAGTTACAGATTCCGATGCTTCACTTTAGGGTTACTGTAGCCCTTGGTCCTTCTTATTCACGATGAAACGCAGATATTGCATCGGAATTAAATGCAAATGGCACAATGCCGACTTAAGTGCAAGAAGACTGTCTCTTCCAACTGTCTACGTTTTGAACCATTCCTGTGACACTAGTTACAGATTCCGATGCTTCACTTCAGGTTTACTGTATCCCTCTGACCTTCTTTTTCACGATTAAACACAAAAATTGCATCGGAATGAAATACAAAAGGCACAATGTCGACTTAAGTACAAGAAGACTGACTCTTCCTACTGTCTATGTTTTGAACGATTCCTGTGACATTAGTTATTGATTCCGATGCTTCACTTCAGGTTTACTGTATACTTTGGACCTTCTAATTGGCGACGAAATGCAGAAATAGCTTCGAAATTAAATACAAAAGGCACAATGCCGACTTAAGTACAAGAAGACTGACTCCTCTTACGGACTGTTTTGAACCATTCCTGTGACACTTGTTATAGATTCCGATGCTTCACTTCAGGTTCACTGTATCCCTCTGACCTTCTTTTTGACGATCAAACACAGAAATTGCATCGGAATTACATACAAATGGCACAATGCCCACTTAAGTACAAGAAGACTGATTCTTCTTACTGACTACGTTTTGAACCATTCCAGTGACACTAGTTATGGATTCCGATGCTTCACTTCAGGTTTACTCTATCCCTAGGACCTTCTTATTGACGATGAAACACAGAAATTGCTTTGGAACTAAATACAAAAGGCACAATGCCGACTTAAGTACAAGAAGACTGACTCTTCCTACTGTCTATGTTTGAACGATTCCTGTGACATTAGTTATAGATTCCGATGCTTCACTTCAGGTTTACTATATCCTTTTGACTTTCTTATTGGCGACGAAATACAGAAATTGCATTGGAATTAAATAGAAAAGGCACATTGCCGACGTAAGTACAAGAAGACTGACTCTTTTTACTGTCTATGCTTTGAACCTTTCCTGTGACACTAGTTATAGATTCCGATGCTTCACTTCAGGTTTACTGTATCCCTCTGACCTTCTTTTTGACGATGAAACACAGAAATTGCACCGGAATTAAATACAAAAGGCACAATTCCGACTTAAGTACTAGAAGACTGACTCCTCCTACTGTCTATGTTTTGAATGATTCCTGTGACATTAGTTATAGATTCCGATGCTTCACAACAGGTTTACTGTATCCTTTGGACCTTCTTATTGACGATAAAACACAGAAATTGCATCGGAACTAAATACAAAAGGCACAATGCCGACTTAAGTACAAGAAGACTGACTCTTCCTACTGTCTATGTTTTGAACGATTCCTGTGACATTAGTTATAGATTCCGATGCTTCAGTTCAGGTTTACTCTATCCCTAGGACCTTCTTATTGACGATGAAACACAGAAATTGCATCGGAATTAAATAGAAAAGGCACAATGCCGACTTAAGTACAAGAAGACTGTCCCTTCCTACTGTCTATGTTTTGAACCATTAATGTGTCACTAGTTATAGATTCCGATGCTTCACTTCAGGTTCACTGTATCCCTCTGACCTTCTTTTTGACGATGAAACACAGAAATTGCATCGGAATTAAATACAAAAGGCACAATGCCGACGTAAGTACAAGAAGACTGACTCTTCTTACTGACTATGTTTTGAACCATTCCAGTGACACTAGTTATAGATTCCGATGCTTCACTTCACGTTTACTCTATCCCTAGGACCTTCTTATTGACGATGAAACACAGAAATTGCATCGGAACTAAATACAAAAGGCACAATGCCGATTTAGAGTACAAGAAGACTGACTCCTCCTACTGTCTATGTTTTGAACCATTCCTGTGACATTAGTTATTGATTCCGATGCTTCACTTCAGGTTTACTGTATCCCTCTGACCTTCTTATTGGCGATGAAACACAGAAATTGCATCGGAATTAAATAGAAAAGGCACAATGCCGACCTAAGTGCAAGAAGACTGACTATTCTTACTGTCTATGTTTTGAACCATTCCTGTGACACTAGTTATAGTTTCCGATGCTTCACTTCAGGTTTACTGTATCCCTTGGACCTTCTTATTGACGATGAAACACAGAAATTGCATCGGAATTTAATACAAAAGGCACAATGCCGACTTAACTACAAGAAGACTGACTCTTCCTACTGTCTATGTTTTGAACCATTCCTGTGTCATTAGTTATTGATTCCGATGCTTCACTTCAGGTTTACTGTATCCTTTGGACCTTCTAATTGGCGACGAAATGCCGAAATAGCTTCGGAATTAAATACAAAATGCACAATGCCGACTTAAGTACAAGATGACTGACTCTTCTAACTGACTGTTTTGAACAATTCCTGTGACACGTGTTATAGATTCCGAGGCTTCACTTCAGGTTTACTGTATCCCTCTGACCTTCTTATTGACGATGAAACACAGATATTGCATTGGAATTAAATAGAAAAGGCACAATGCCGACTTAAGCACAAGAAGACTGACTCTTCTTACTGTCTATGTTTTGAACCATTCCTGTGACACTAGTTATAGATTCCGATGCTTCACTTCAGGTCTGCTGTATCCTTTGGACCTTCTAATTGGCGGCGAAATGCCGAAATAGCTTCGGAATTAAATACAAAATGCACAATGCCGGCTTAAGTACAAGATGACAGACTCTTCTTACTGACTATGTCTTGAACCATTCCTGTGACACTAGTTATAGATTCCGATGCTCCACTTCAGGTTTAATGTATCCCTTGCACCTTCTTATTGACGGTGAAACACAGATATTGCATCGGAATTAAATACAAAACGCACAATGCCAACTTAAGTACAAGAAGACTGACCCTTCTTACTGTCTATGTTTTAAACCATTCCTGTGACACTAGTTATAGATTCCTATGCTTCACTTCAGGGTTACTGTATTCCTCTGACATTCATATTGACGATGAAACACAGAAATTGCATCGGAACTAAATACAAAAGGCACAATGTCGACTTCAGTACAAGAAGACTGACTCTTCCTACTGTCTATGTTTGAACGATTCCTGTGACATTCGTTATAGATTCCGATGCTACACTTCAGGTTTACTATATCCTTTGGACCTTCTTATTGGCGACGAAATACAGAAGTTGCACTGGAATTAAATAGAAAAGGCACATTGCCGACCTAAGTACAAGAAGACTGACTCTTCGTACTGCCTATGTTTTGAATCATTCCTGTGACACTAGATATTGATTCCGATGCTTCACTTTAGGTTTACTGTATCCCTTGGACCTTCTTATTGACGAAGAACACAGAAATTGCATCGGAATTAAATAGAAATGGCACAATGCCGACTTAAGTACAAGAAGACTGACTCTTCCTACTGTCTATGTTTTAAACCATTCCTGTGACACTTGTTATAGATTCCGATGCTTCACTTCAGGTTTACTGTATCCCTTGGACCTTCTTATTGACGATGAAACACAAAAAATGCATCGGAATTAAATACAAAAGGGACAATGCCGACTTAAGTACAAGAAGGTTGACTCTTCTTACTGACTGTTTTGAACCTTTCCTGTGACACTAGTTATAGATTCCGATGCTTCACTTCAGGATTACTGTATCCCTCTGACCTTCTTATTGACGATGAAACACAGAAATTGCATCGGAATTAAATACAAAAGGCACAATGCTGACTTAAGTACAAGAAGACTGACCCTTCTTACCGTCTATGTTTAGAACAATTCCTGTGACACTAGTTATAGTCTCCGATGCTTCACTTCAGGTTTACTGTATCCCTTGCACCTTCTTATTGACGATGAAACACAGATATTGCATCGGAATTATTTACAAAAGGCACAACGCCGACTTAAGTACAAGAAGACTGACCCTTCTTACTGTCTATGCTTTGAACAATTCCTGTGACACTAGTTACAGATTCCGATGCTTCATTTCAGGTTTACTGTATCCGTCTGACCTTCTAATTGTCGATGAAACACAGAAATTGCATCGGAATTAAATAGAAAAGGCACAATGCCGACTTAAGTACAAGAAGACTGACACTTCTTGCTGTCTATGATTTGAACCATTCCTGTGACGCTAGTTACAGATTCCGATGCTTCACTTTAGGGTTACTGTAGCCCTTGGTCCTTCTTATTCACGATGAAACGCAGATATTGCATCGGAATTAAATGCAAATGGCACAATGCCGACTTAAGTGCAAGAAGACTGTCTCTTCCAACTGTCTACGTTTTGAACCATTCCTGTGACACTAGTTACAGATTCCGATGCTTCACTTCAGGTTTACTGTATCCCTCTGACCTTCTTTTTCACGATTAAACACAAAAATTGCATCGGAATGAAATACAAAAGGCACAATGTCGACTTAAGTACAAGAAGACTGACTCTTCCTACTGTCTATGTTTTGAACGATTCCTGTGACATTAGTTATTGATTCCGATGCTTCACTTCAGGTTTACTGTATACTTTGGACCTTCTAATTGGCGACGAAATGCAGAAATAGCTTCGAAATTAAATACAAAAGGCACAATGCCGACTTAAGTACAAGAAGACTGACTCCTCTTACGGACTGTTTTGAACCATTCCTGTGACACTTGTTATAGATTCCGATGCTTCACTTCAGGTTCACTGTATCCCTCTGACCTTCTTTTTGACGATCAAACACAGAAATTGCATCGGAATTACATACAAATGGCACAATGCCCACTTAAGTACAAGAAGACTGATTCTTCTTACTGACTACGTTTTGAACCATTCCAGTGACACTAGTTATGGATTCCGATGCTTCACTTCAGGTTTACTCTATCCCTAGGACCTTCTTATTGACGATGAAACACAGAAATTGCTTTGGAACTAAATACAAAAGGCACAATGCCGACTTAAGTACAAGAAGACTGACTCTTCCTACTGTCTATGTTTGAACGATTCCTGTGACATTAGTTATAGATTCCGATGCTTCACTTCAGGTTTACTATATCCTTTTGACTTTCTTATTGGCGACGAAATACAGAAATTGCATTGGAATTAAATAGAAAAGGCACATTGCCGACGTAAGTACAAGAAGACTGACTCTTTTTACTGTCTATGCTTTGAACCTTTCCTGTGACACTAGTTATAGATTCCGATGCTTCACTTCAGGTTTACTGTATCCCTCTGACCTTCTTTTTGACGATGAAACACAGAAATTGCACCGGAATTAAATACAAAAGGCACAATTCCGACTTAAGTACTAGAAGACTGACTCCTCCTACTGTCTATGTTTTGAATGATTCCTGTGACATTAGTTATAGATTCCGATGCTTCACAACAGGTTTACTGTATCCTTTGGACCTTCTTATTGACGATAAAACACAGAAATTGCATCGGAACTAAATACAAAAGGCACAATGCCGACTTAAGTACAAGAAGACTGACTCTTCCTACTGTCTATGTTTTGAACGATTCCTGTGACATTAGTTATAGATTCCGATGCTTCAGTTCAGGTTTACTCTATCCCTAGGACCTTCTTATTGACGATGAAACACAGAAATTGCATCGGAATTAAATAGAAAAGGCACAATGCCGACTTAAGTACAAGAAGACTGTCCCTTCCTACTGTCTATGTTTTGAACCATTAATGTGTCACTAGTTATAGATTCCGATGCTTCACTTCAGGTTCACTGTATCCCTCTGACCTTCTTTTTGACGATGAAACACAGAAATTGCATCGGAATTAAATACAAAAGGCACAATGCCGACGTAAGTACAAGAAGACTGACTCTTCTTACTGACTATGTTTTGAACCATTCCAGTGACACTAGTTATAGATTCCGATGCTTCACTTCACGTTTACTCTATCCCTAGGACCTTCTTATTGACGATGAAACACAGAAATTGCATCGGAACTAAATACAAAAGGCACAATGCCGATTTAGAGTACAAGAAGACTGACTCCTCCTACTGTCTATGTTTTGAACCATTCCTGTGACATTAGTTATTGATTCCGATGCTTCACTTCAGGTTTACTGTATCCCTCTGACCTTCTTATTGGCGATGAAACACAGAAATTGCATCGGAATTAAATAGAAAAGGCACAATGCCGACCTAAGTGCAAGAAGACTGACTATTCTTACTGTCTATGTTTTGAACCATTCCTGTGACACTAGTTATAGTTTCCGATGCTTCACTTCAGGTTTACTGTATCCCTTGGACCTTCTTATTGACGATGAAACACAGAAATTGCATCGGAATTTAATACAAAAGGCACAATGCCGACTTAACTACAAGAAGACTGACTCTTCCTACTGTCTATGTTTTGAACCATTCCTGTGTCATTAGTTATTGATTCCGATGCTTCACTTCAGGTTTACTGTATCCTTTGGACCTTCTAATTGGCGACGAAATGCCGAAATAGCTTCGGAATTAAATACAAAATGCACAATGCCGACTTAAGTACAAGATGACTGACTCTTCTAACTGACTGTTTTGAACAATTCCTGTGACACGTGTTATAGATTCCGAGGCTTCACTTCAGGTTTACTGTATCCCTCTGACCTTCTTATTGACGATGAAACACAGATATTGCATTGGAATTAAATAGAAAAGGCACAATGCCGACTTAAGCACAAGAAGACTGACTCTTCTTACTGTCTATGTTTTGAACCATTCCTGTGACACTAGTTATAGATTCCGATGCTTCAATTCTGGTTTACTGTATCCCATTGGACCTTCTTATTGACGATTAAACACAGATAATGCATCGGAATTAAATACAAAAGGCACAATGTCGACTTAAGTACAAGAAGACTGACCCTTCTTACTGTCTGTGATTTGAACCATTCGTGTGACACTAGTTATAGATTCCGATGCTTCACTTCAGGTTTACTGTATCCCTTGCACCTTCTTATTGACGATGAAACACAGAAATTGCATCGGAATTAAATATAAAAGGCAGAATGCCGACATAAGTACTAGAAGACTGACCCTTCTTACTGTCTATGTTTTGAACCACTCCTGTGACACTAGTTATAGTTTCCGATGATTCACTTCAGGTTTACAGTATCCCTCTAACCTTCTTATTGACCATGAAACACAGAAATGGCATCGGACTTAAATACAAAAGGCACAATGCCGACTTATGTACAAGGAGACTGACTCTTCTTACTGACTATGTTTGGAACCATTCCTTTGACACTAGTTATAGATTCCGATGCCTCACTTCAGGTTTACTGTATACCTCTTACCTTCTTATCGACGATGAAACACAGATATTGCATTGGAATTAAATGGAAAAGGCACAATGCCGACTTAAGTACAAGATGACTGACTCATCCTACTGTCTATGTTTTGAACTATTCCTGTGACACTAGTTATAGATTCCGATGCTTCACTTCAGGTTTACTGTATCCCTTGGACGTTCTTATTGACGAAGAAACAAAGAAATTGCATCGGAATTAAATAGAAAAGGCACAATGCCGACTTAAGTACAAGAAGACTGACTCTTCTTACTGACTATGTTTTGAACCATTCCTGTGACGCTAGTTACAGATTCCGATGCTTCACGTCAGGTTTACTGTATCCCTCTGACCTTCGTTTAGACGATGAAACACAGAAATTGCATCGGAGTTAAATACAAAAGGTACAATGCTGACTTAAGTACAAGAAGACTGTCTCTTCCTACTGTCTATGTTTTGAACGATACCTGTGATATTAGTTATAGATTCCGATGCTCCACTTCAGGTTTACAGTATCCTTTGGACCTTCTTATTGGCGACGAAGTACAGAAATTGCATCGGAATGAAATACAAAAGGCACAATGCCGACATAAGTACAAGATGACTGACCCTTCTTACTGACTGTTTTGAACCATTTCTGTGACACTAGTTATAGATTCCGATGATTCACTTCAGGTTTACTGTATCCCTTGGACATTTATATTGACGATGAAACACAGAAAATGCATCGGAATTAAATACAAAAGGCACAATGCCTACTAAGTACAAGAAGATTGACTCTTCTTACTGACTGTTTTGAACCATTCCTGTGACACTAGTTATAGATTCCGATGCTTCACTTCAGGTTTACTGTATCCCTCTGACCTTCTTATTGACGATGAAACACAGAAATTGCATCGGAATTAAATAGAAAAGGTTCAATGCTGACTTAAGTACAAGAAGACTGACTCTTCTTACTGACTATGTTTGGAACCATTCCTGTGACACTAGTTATAGATTCCGATGCCTCACTTCAGGTTTACTGTATCCCTCTTACCTTCTTATTGACGATGAAACACAGATATTGCATCGGAATTAAATAGAAAAGGCATAATGCCGACTTAAGTACAAGAAGACTGACTCTTCTTACTGACTATGTTTTGAACCATTCCTGTGACACTAGTTATAGATTACGATGATTCACTTCAGGTTTACTGTATCCCTTGGACCTTCTTATTGACGATGAAACACAGAAATTGCATCGGAATTAAATAGAAATGGCACAATGCCGACTTAAGTGCAAGAAGACTGATTATTCTTTCTGTCTATGTTCTGAACAATTCCTGTGACGCTAGTTACAGATTCCGATGCTTCACTTAAGGGTTACTGTATCCCTTGGACCTTCTTATTGGCGATGAAACACAGAAATTGCATCGGAATTAAATACAAAAGGCACAATGCCGACTTAAGTACAAGAAGACTGACTCTTCCTACTGTCTATGTTCTGAACGATTCCTGTGACATTAGTTATGGATTCCGATGCTTCACTTCAGGTTTACTGTATCCCTTGGACCTTCTTATTGACGATGAAACACAGATATTGCATCGGAATTAAATACAAAAGGCACACTGCCGACTTAAGTACAAGAAGATTGACTCTTCTTACTGACAATGTTTGAACCATTCCAGTGACACTAGTAATAGATTCCGATGCTTCACTTCAGGTTTACTGTATCCCTCTGACCTTCTTATTGGCGATGAAACACAGAAATTGCATCTGAATTGAATAGAAAAGGCACAATGCTGACATAAGTACAAGAAGACTGACTCTTCTTACTGACTATGTTTGGAACCATTCCTGTGACACTAGTTATAGATTCCGATGATTCACTTCAGGTTTACTGTATCCCTCAGACCTTCTTATTGACGATGGAACACAGAAATTGCATCGGAATTAAAAAGAAAAGGCACAATGCCGATTTAAGTACAAGAAGACGGACTCTTCTTACTGTCTACGTTTTGAACCATTCCTGTGACACTAGTTATAGATTCCGATGCTTCACTTCAGGTTTACTGTATCCCTTGGGCATTCTTATTGACGATGAAACACAGAAATTGCATCGGAATTAAATAGAAAAGGCACATTGCCGACTTTAGTACAAGCAGACTGATTCTTCTTTCTGTCTATGTTTTGAACCATTCCTGTGACGTTAGTCACAGACTCCGATCCCTCACTTCAGGGTTACTGTATCCCTCTGACATTCTTTTTGACGATGAAACACTGAAATTGCAACGGAATTAAACAGAAAAGGCACAATGCCGACTTAAGTACAAGAACAGTGACTCCTCTTACTGACTATGCTTTGAACCATTCCTGTGACGCTAGTTACAGATTCCGATACTTCACTTCAGGTTTACTGTATCCCTTGGACCTTCTTATTGACGACTAAACACAGATATAGCATCGGAATTTAATACAAAAGGCACAATGCCGACTTAAGTACAAAAAGACTGACTCTTCCTACTGTCTATGTTTTAAACCATTCCTGTGACACTAGTTACACTTTCCGAAGCTTCACTTCAGGTTTACTGTATCCCTGTGACCTTCGTTTTGACGATGAAGCACAGAAATTAATTCGGAATTAAATACAGAAGGCACAATGCCGACTTAGTTACAAGAAGACTGACTCTTCCTACTGTCTATGTTTTGAACGATTCCTGTGACATTTGTTATTGATTCCGATGCTTCACTTCTGGTTTACTGTATCCTTTGGACCTTCTTATTGGCGACGACGTACAGAAATTGCATCGGAATGAAATACAAAAGGCACAATGCCGACTTAAGTACAAGAAGACTGATCCTTCTTACTGTCTATGTTTTGAACCTTTCCTGTGACACTAGTTATAGATTCCGATGCTTCACTTCAGGATTACTCTAAACCTAGGACCTTCTTATTGACGACGAAACTCAGAAATTGCATCGGAATTAAATATAAAAGGCACAATGCCGACTTAAGTACAAGAAGACTGACTCTTCCTACTGGCTATGTTTGAACGATTCTTGTGACATTAGTTATAGATTCAGATGCTTTACTTCAGGTTTACTATATCCTTTGGATCTTCTTATTGGCGACGAAATACAGAAATTGCATTGGAATTAAATAGAATAGGCACATTGCCGACTTAAGTACAAGAAGATTGACTCTTCTTACTGCCTATGTTTTGAACAATTCCTGTGACACTAGTTATAGATTACGATGCTTTACTTTAGGTTTACAGTATCCCTTGGACCTTCTTATTGACGAAGAACACAGAAATTGCATCGGAATTAAATAGAAAAGGCACAATGCCGAATTAAGTACAAGAAGACTGACTCTTCCTACTGTCTATGTTTTGAACCATTCCTGTGACACTAGTTATAGATTACGATGCTTCACTTCAGGTTCACTGTATCCCTCTGACCTTCTTTTTGACGATGAAACACAGATATTGCATCGGAATTAAATACAAAAGGCACAATGCCGACTTAAGTACAAGAAGACTGACTCTTCTTCTTGACTATGCTTTGAACCATTCCTGTGACACTAGTTATAGATTCCGATGTTTCACTTCAGGTTTAATCTATCCCTAAGACCTTCTTATTGACGATGAAACACAGAAATTGCATCGGAATTAAATCCAAAAGCACAATGCCGACTTAAGTACAAGAAGACTGACCCTTCTTACTGTCTATGTTTAGAACCATTCCTGTGACACTAGTTATAGATTCCGATGCTTCACTTCAGGTTTACTGTATCCCTTGCACCTTCTTATTGACGATGAAACACAGAAAAAGCATCGGAATTAAATACAAAAGGCACAATGCCGACTTAAGTAGAAGATGATTGACCCTTCTTACTGACTGTTTTGAACCATTCCTGTGACACTAGTTATAGATTCCGATGATTCACTTCAGGTTTACTGTATCCCTCTGACCTTCTTATTGACGATGAAACACAGAAATTGTATCGGAATTAAATCCAAAAGCACAATGCCGACTTAAGTGCAAGAAGACTGACCCTTCTTACTGTCTATGTTTAGAACCATTCCTGTGACACTAGTAACAGATTCCAATGCTTCACTTCAGGTTTACTGTATCCCTTGCACCTTCTTATTGACGATGAAACACAGATATTGCGTCGGATATAATACAAAAGGAACAATGCCGACTTAAGTACAAGAAGACTGACCCTTCTTACTGTCTATGTTTAGAACCATTCCTGTGACACTAGTTATAGATTCCGATTCTGCACTTCAGGTTTACTGTATCCCTCTGACCTTCTTATTGACGATGAAACACAGATTTTGCATCGGAATTAAATAGAAAAGACACAATGCCGACTTAAGTACAAGAAGACTGACTCTTCTTACTGACTATGTTTTGTGCCATTCCTGTGACACTAGTTATAGATTCCGATGCTTCACTTCAGGTTTACTGTATCCCTTGGACCTTCTTATTGACGATGAAACACAGAGATTGCATCGGAATTAAATAGAAAAGGCACAATGCCGACTTAAGTACAAGAAGACTGACTCTTCTTTCTGTCTATAATTTGAACCATTCCTGTGACGCTAGTTACAGATTCCGATGCTTCACTTCAGGGTTACTGTATCCCTTGGACCTTTTTATTGACGATGAAACACAGAAATTGCATCGGAATTAAATACAAAAAGCACAATACCGACTTAAGTACAAGAAGACTGACTCTTCCTACTGTCTATGTTTTGAACCATTCCTGTGACACTAGTTACAGATTCCGATGCTTCACTTCAGGATTACTGTATCTCTCTGACCTTTTTATTGACGATGAAACACAGAAATTGCATCGGAATTAAATACAAAAAGCACAATGCCGACTTAAGTACAAGAAGACTGACTCTTCCTACTGTCTATGATTAGAACGATTCCTGTGACATTAGTTACTGATTCCGATGCTTCACTTCAGGTTTACTTTATCCTTTGGACCTTCTAATTGGAGATGAAATGCAGAAATAGCTTCGGAATTAAATACAAAAGGCACAATGCCGACTTACGTACAAGAAGACTGACTCTTCTTACTGACTGTTTTGAACAAATCCTGTGACACTTTTTGTAGATTCCGATGCTTCACTTCAGGTTTACTGTATCCCTCCGACCTTCTTTTTGACGATGAAATACAGAAATTGCATCGGAATTAAATACAAAACGCACAATGCCGACTTAAGTACAAGAAGACTGGCTCGTCGTACAGACTATGTTTTGAATCATTCCTGTGACACTAGTTATAGATTACGATGATTCAGTTCAGGTTTACTGTATCCGTTGGACCTTCTTATTGACGATGAAACACAGAAATTGCATCGGAATTAAATAGAAAAGGCACAATGCCGACTTAAGTACAAGAAGACTGACTCTTCTTACTGACTATGTTTGGAACCATTTCTGTGACACTAGTTATAGATTCCGATGCCTCACTTCAGGTTTACTGTATCCCTGTGACCTTCTTATTGACGATGAAACACAGATATTGCATCGGAATTAAATAGAAAAGGCACAATGCCGCCTTAAGTACAAGAAGACTGACTCTTCTAACTGACTAAGTTTTGAACCATTCATGTGACACTAGTTATAGATTCCGATGCTTAACTTCAGGTTTACTGTATCCCTCTGACCTTCTTATTGACGATGAAACACACAAATTGCATCGGAATTAAATACAAAAGGCACAATGCCGACTTAAGTACAAGAAGACTAACTCTTATTACTGTCTATGTTTTGAACCATTCCTGTGACACTAGTTATAGATTCCGATGCTTCACTCAGGTTTACTGCATCTCTTGGACCTTCTTATTGGCGATGAAACATAGAAATTGCTTCGGAATTAAAGGGAAAATGCACAATGCCGACTTAAGTACAAGAAGACTGACTCTTCTTACTGACTATGTTTGGAACCATTCCTGTGACACTAGTTATAGATTCCGATGCCTCATTTCAGGTTTACTGTATCCCTCTGACCTTCTTATTGACGATGAAACACAGATATTGCATCGGAATTAAATAGAAAAGGCACAATGCCGACTTAAGTACAAGAAGACTGACTCTTCTTACTGACTATGTTTTGAACCATTCCTGTGACACTAGTTATAGATTCCGATGCTTCACTTCAGGTTTACTGTATCCCTCTGACTTTCTTATTGACGATGAAACACTGAAATTGCATCGGAATTAAATAGAAAAGGCACAATGCCGACTTAAGTACTTGAAGACTGACTCTTCCCAGTGTCTATGTTTTGAGCGATTCCTGTGACATTAGTTATAGATTCCGATGCTTCACATCAGGTTTACTGTATCCTTTGGACCTACCTATTGACGATAAAACACAGAAATTGCATCGGAACTAAATACAAAAGCCACAATGCCGACTTAAGTACAAGAAGACTGACTATTCCTACTGTCTATGTTTTGAACGATTCCTGTGAAATTAGTTATAGATTCCGATGCTTCACTTCAGGTTTACTCTATCCCTAGGACCTTCTTATTCACGATGAAACACAGAAATTGCATCGGAATTAAATAGAAAAGGCACAATGCCGACTTAAGTACAACAAGACTGACTCTTCCTAATGTCTATGTTTTGAACCACTCCTGTGACACTAGTTATAGATTCCGATGCTGCACTTCAGGTTCACTGTATCCCTCTGGCCTTCTTTTTGACGATGTAACACAGAGAATGCATCGGAATTAAATACAAAACTCACAATGCCGACTAAAGTACAAGAAGACTGACTCTTCTTACCGACTACGTTTTGAACCATTGCTGTGACACTAGTTATAGATTCCGATGCTGCAATTCACGTTTACTCTATCCCTAGGACCTTCTTATTGACGATGGAACACAGAAATTGCATCGGAACTAAATACAAAAGGCACAATGCCGTTTGAAGTACAAGAAGACTGACTCTTCCTGCTGTCTATGTTTGAACGATTCATGTGACATTAGTTATAGATTCAGATGCTTCACTTCAGGTTTACTGTATCCTTTGGACTTTTATATTGGCGACGAAGTACAGAAATTGCATTGGAATTAAATAGAAAAGGCACATTGCCGACGTAAGTACAAGAGGACTGACTCTTCTTACAGTCTATGTTTTGAACCATTCCTGTGACACTAGTTATAGATTCCGATGCTTCACTTCAGGTTCGCTGTATCCCGCTGACATTCTTTTTGACGATGAAACACAGATTTTGCATCGGAATTAAATACAAAAGGCACAATGCCGACTTAAGTACAAGAAGACTGACTCTGCCTACTGTCTATGTTTTGAACCTTTCCTGTGACATTAGTTATTGATTCCGATGCTTCACTTCAGGTCTGCTGTATCCTTTGGACCTTCTAATTGGCGGCGAAATGCCGAAATAGCTTCGGAATTAAATACAAAATGCACAATGCCGGCTTAAGTACAAGATGACTGACTCTTCTTACTGACTGTTTTGAACCATTCCTGTGACACGTGTTAAAGATTCCGAGGCTTCACTTCAGGTTTACTGTATCCCTCTGACCTTCTTATTGACGATGAAACACAGATATTGCATTAGAATTAAATAGAAAAGGCACAATGCCGACTTAAGCTCAAGAAGACTGACTCTTCTTACTGAATATGTTTTGAACCATTCCTGTGACACCAGTTATAGATTCCGATGCTTCACTTCAGGTTTACTGTATCCCTAGGACCTTCTTATTGACGATAAAACACAGAAATTGCATCGGAACTAAATACAAAATGCACAATGCCGACTTAAGTACAAGAAGACTGACTCTTCCTACTGTCTATGTTTGAACGATTCCTGTGACATTAGTTATAGATTCCGATGCTTCGCTTCAGGTTTACTGTAATCCTCTGACATTCTTATTGACGATGAAACACAGAAATTGCATCGGAACTAAATACAAAAGGCACAATGTCGACGTAAGTACAAGAAGACTGACTCTTCCTACTGTCTATGTTTGAACGATTCCTGTGACATTAGTTATAGATTCCAATGCTTCACTTCAGGTTTACTATATCCTTTGGACTTACTTATTGGCGACGAAATACAGAAATTGCATTGGAATTAAATAGAAAAGGCACATTGCCGACGTAAGTACAAGAAGACTGACTCTTGTTACTGTCTATGTTTTGAACCTTTCCTGTGACACTAGTTATAGATTCCGATGCTTCACTTCAGGTTTACTGTATCCCTTGGACCTTCTTATTGACGATGAAACACAGAAAATGCATCGGAATTAAATACAAAAGGCACAATGCCGACTTAAGTACAAGAAGGTTGACTCTTCTTACTGACTGTTTTGAACCTTTCCTGTGACACTAGTTATAGATTCCGGCGCTTCACTTCAGGATTACTGTATCCCTCTGACCTTCTTATTGACGATGAAACACAGAAATTGCATCGGAATTAAATACAAAAGGCACAATGCCGACTTAAGTACAAGAAGGTTGACTCTTCTTACTGACTGTTTTGAACCTTTCCTGTGACACTAGTTATAGATTCCGGCGCTTCACTTCAGGATTACTGTATCCCTCTGACCTTCTTATTGACCATGAAACACAGAAATTGCATCGGAATTAAATAGAAAAGGCACAATGCCGACCTAAGTACAAGAAGACTGACTCTTCTGACTGTCTATGTTTTGAACCATTCCTGTGACACTAGTTACAGATTCCGATGCTTCACTTCAGGTTTACTGTATCCCTTGGACCTTCTTATTGACGATGAAACACAGAAATTGCATCGGAATTTAATACAAAAGGTACAATGCCGACTTAAGTACAAGAAGACTGACTCTTCCTACTGTCTATGTTTGAATAATTCCTGTGACATTAGTTATTGATTCCGATGCTTCACTTCAGGTTTACTGTATCCTTTGGACCTTCTAATTGGCGACGAAATGCCGAAATAGCTTCGGATTTAAATACAAAATGCACAATGCCGACTTAAGTACAAGAAGACAGACTCTTCTTACTGACTATGTCTTGAACCATTCCTGTGACACTAGTTATAGATTCCGATGCTCCACTTCAGGTTTAATGTATCCCTTGCACCTTCTTATTGACGGTGAAACACAGATATTGCATCGGAATTAAATACAAAACGCACAATGCCAACTTAAGTACAAGAAGACTGACCCTTCTTACTGTCTATGTTTTAAACCATTCCTGTGACACTAGTTATAGATTCCTATGCTTCACTTCAGGGTTACTGTATTCCTCTGACATTCATATTGAGGATGAAACACAGAAATTGCATCGGAACTAAATACAAAAGGCACAATGTCGACTTAAGTACAAGAAGACTGACTCTTCCTACTGTCTATGTTTGAACGATTCCTGTGACATTCGTTATAGATTCCGATGCTACACTTCAGGTTTACTATATCCTTAACTTAAGTACAAGAAAACTGACTCTTCTTACTCTCTATGTTCTGGACCATTCCTGTGACACTAGTTATAGATTCCGATGCTTCACTTCAGGTTTACTGTATCCCTCTGACCTTCGTTTTGACGATGAAACACAGGAATTGCATCGGAATTAAATAGAAAAGGTACAATGCCGACTTAAGTACAAGAAGACTGACTCTTCTTACTGTCTATGTTTTGAACCATTCCTGTGACACTAGTTATAGATTCCAATGCTTCACTTCACGTTTACTGTTTCCCTTGGAGCTTCTTATTGACGTTGAAACACAGAAATTGCATCGGAATTAAATACAAGAGGCACAATGCCGACTTGAGTACAAGAAGACTGACTGTTCTTACTGACTTCTTTCAACCATTCGTATTACACTAGTTATAGATTCCGATGCTTCACTTCAGGTTTACTGTATCCCTGTGACGTTCTTATTGACGATAAAACACATAAATTGGATCGGAAATAATACAAAAGGCACAATGCCGACTTATGTACAAGAAGACTGACTCTACTTACTGTGTATGTTTCGAACCATTCCTGTGACACTAGTTATAAATTCTGATGCGTCACTTTAGGTTTACTGTATCCCTTGGACCTTCTTATTGACGATGAAACACAGAAATTGCATCGGAATTAAATACAAAATTCACAATGCCGAATTAAGTGCAAGAAGACTGACCCTTCTCACTGCCTATGTTTTGAACCATTCCTGTGACACCAGTTATAGATTCCGATGCTTCACTTCAGGTTTACTGTATCCCTCCGACCTTCCTATTGACGATGAAACAAAGAAATTGCATCGGAATGAAATAGAAAAGGCACAATGCCGACTGATGTACAAGAAGACTGACTCTTCCCACTGTCCATGTTTTGAACCATTCCTGTGACACTAGTTATAGATTTCGATGATTCACTTCAAGTTTACTGTATCCCTTGGACCTTCTTATTGACGACGAAACACGGAAATTGCATCGGCAGTAAATAGAAAAGCCACAATGCCGACCTAAGTACAAGAAGACTGACTCTTTCTACTGTCTAAGATTTGAACCATTCCTGTGACACTAGTTATAGATTCCGATGCTTTACTTCAGGTTTACTGTATCCCTCTGACCTTCCCTTTGACGGTGAAACACAGAAATTGGATCGGAATTAAATAGTAAAGGCACAATGGCGACTTAAGTAGAAGAAGACTGACTGTCCCTTTGGCTATGCTTTGAACCATTCCTGTGACACTACTTATGGATTCCGATGCTTCACTTCAGGTTTACTGTATCACTCTGACCTTCTTATTGACGATGAAACACAGAAATAGCATCGGAATTAAATACAAAAGGCACATTGCCAACTTAAGTACAAGAAGACTGACTCTTCTTACTGACTATGTTTCGAATCATTCCTGTGACACTAGTTACAGATTCCGAAGCTTCACTTCAGGTTTACTGTATCCCTCTGACCTTCTTATTGACGATGAAACACAGAAATTGCATCGGAATTAAATACAAAAGGACAATTCCGACTTAACTACAAGAAGACAGACTCTTCTTACTGACTGTTTTGAACCATTCCTGTGACACTAGTTATGGATTTTGATGCTTCACTTCAGGTTTACTGTATCCCTCTGACCTTCTTATTGACGATGAAACACAGATATTGGATCGGAATTAAATACAAAAGGCACAATGCCGACTTAAGTTCAAGAAGACTGACTCTTCTTACTGTCTATGTTCTGAACCATTCCTGAGACACTAGTTATAGATTCCGATGCTTCCCGTCTGGTTTACTGTATCCCTTGGACCTTCTTATTGACGATGAAACACAGAAATTGAATCGGAATTAAATACAAAAGGCACAATACCGACTTAAGTATAAGAAGACTGCCCCTTCTTACTGTCTATGTTTGAACCATTCCTGTGACACTAGTTATAGATTCCGATGCTTCACTTCAGGTTTACTGTATCCCTCTGACTTTCTTATTGACGATGAAACACAGAAATTGCATCGGAATTAAATACAAAAGGCACAATGCAGACTTAAGTACAAGAATACTGACTCTTCCTACTGTCTATGTTTTTAACCATTCCTGTGACACAAGTTATAGATTCCGATGCTTCACTTCAGGTTTACTGTATCCCTTGGACCTTCTTATTGACCATGAAACACAGAAATTGCATCGGAATTAAATAGAAAAGGCACAATGCCGACATAACTACAAGAAGACTGACTCTTCTTACTGACTATGTTTTGAACCATTCCTGTGACACTAGTTATAGATTCCGATGCTTCACATCAGGTTTACTCTATCCCTAGGACCTTCTTATTGACGATGAAACACAAAAATTGCATCGGAACTAAATAGAAAAGGCACAATGCCGACTTAAGTACAAGAAGACTGACTCTTCCTACTGTCTATGTTTCGAACGATTCCTGTGACATTAGTTATAGATTCAGATGCTTCACTTTAGGTTTACTGTATATTTTGGACCTTCTTATTGGCGACGAAGTACAGAAATTGCATCGGAATTAAATAGAAAAGGCGCAATGCCGACTTAAGTACAAGAAGACCGACACTTCTTACTGTCTATGTTTGAACCATTCCTGTGACACTAGTTATAGATTTCGATGCTTCGCTTCATGTTTACTGTATCCCTCTGACCTTCTTTTTGACGATGAAACACAGAAATTGCATCGCAATTAAATAGAAAAGGCACAATGCCGACTTAAGTACAAGAAGATTGACTCTTCCTACTGTCTATGTTTTAACCATTCCTGTGACACTAGTTATTGATTCCGATGGTTCACTTCAGGTTTACTGACTCCCTCTGACCTCCTTATTGACGATGAATCACAGACATTGCATCGGAATTAAATAGAAAAGGCACAATGCCGACTTAAGTACAAGAAGACTGACTCTTCTTACTGACTATATCTTGCTTCATTCCTGTGATACTAGTTACAGATTCTGATGCTTAACTTCAGGTTTACTGTATCTCTTGGACCTTCTTTTTGACGATGAACCACAGAAATTGCTTCTGAATTAAATACAAAAGGCACAATGCCGACTTAAGTACAAGAGGACTGACTCTTCCTACTGTCTATGTTTTGAACGATTCCTGTGACATCAGTTATGGATTATGATGCTTCACTTCGGGTTTACTGTATCCTTTGGACCTTCTTATTGGCGACGAAACACAGACATTGCTTCGGAATTAAATTGAAAAGGCACAATGCCGACATAAGTACAAGAAGACTGACTCTCCCTAATGTCTATGCTTTGAACCATTCCTGTGACACTAGTTATAGAATCCGATGATTCACTTCAGGTTCACTGTATCCCTCTGACCTTCTTATTGGCGACGAAATACAGAAATTGCATCGGAATTAAATAGAAAAGGCACAATGCCGACTTAAGTACAAGAAGACTGACTCTTCTTACTGTCTATGTTTTCAACCATTCCTGCGACACTAGTTATAGATTCCGATGCTTGACCTCAGGCTCACTGTGTCCCTGTGACCTTCTTACTGACGATGAAACACAGAAATTGCATCGGAATTAAATAGAAAAGGCACAATGTCGTCATTGTACAAGCAGACTGACTCTTCTAAGTGTCTATTTTTCGAACCATCCCTGTGACGCTAGTTACACATTCCGATGCTTCACTTCCGGTTTACTGTATCCCTTGGACCTGCTTATTGACGATGAAACACAGAAATTGCATCGGAATTAAATACAAAAGGCACAATGCCGACTTAAGTACAAGAAGACTAACACTTCTTACTGACTATGTGTTGAACCATTCCTGTGACACTAGTTAGAGATTCCGATGCTTCACTTCAGGTTTACTGTATCCCTCTGACCTTCTTATTGACTATGAAACACAGTAATTGCATCGGAATTAAATTGAAAAGGGCACAATGCCGACTTAAGTACAAGAAGACTGACTCTTCTTACTGTCTAATTTTTGAACCATTCCTGTGACACTAGTTATAGATTACGATGGTCCACTTCAGGTTTACTGTATCACTTGGACCTTCTTATTGACGATGAAACACAGAAATTGCATAGGATATAAATTCAAAGGGCACAATGCCGACTTAAGTACATGTAGACTGAAACTTCCTACTGTCTATGATTTGAATCATTCCTGTGACACTAGTTACAGATTCCGCTGCTTCATTTCAGGTTTACTGTATCCCTTGGAACTTCTTATTGGCGATGAAACATAGATAGTGCGTCGGAATTTAATACAAGAGGCACAATGCCGACTTAAGTACAAGAAGACTGACCATTCATACTGTCTATGATTTGAACCATTCCTATGACACCAATTATAAATTCCGATGCCTCACTTCAGGTTTACTGTATCCCTCTGACGTTTATGACGATGAAACACAGAAATTGCATCGGAATTAAATAGAAAAGGCACAATGCCGACTTAAGTACAAGAAGACTGACTATTCTTGCTAACTATACCTTGCTCCAATCCTATGACACTAGTTATAGATTCCGATGCTTCACTTCAGGTTTACTGTATCCCTAGGACCTTCTTATTGACGATGATACACAGAAATTGCATCGGAACTAAATACAAAAGGCACAATGCCGACTGAAGTTCAAGAAGACTGACTCTTCCTACGGTCTATGTTTTGAACGATTCCTGTGACATTAGATTATGGATTCCGGTGCTTCACTTCAGGTTTACTGTATCCTTTGGACCTTCTTATTGGCGACGAAACACAGAAATTGCATCGGAATTAAATAGAAAAGGCACAATGCCGACTTAAGTAAAAGAAGACTTACTCTTCCTACTGTCTATGTTATGAACCATTCCTGTGACGCTAGTTACAGATTCCGATGCTTCACTTCAGGTTCACTGTATCCCTTGGACCTTCTTAGTGACGATGAAACACAGAAATTGCATCGAAATTAAATATAAAAGGCACAATGCCGACTTCAGTACAAGAAGACTGACTCTTCTTACCGACTATGCTTTGAACCATTCCTGTGACACTAGTTAGAGGTTCCGATGCTTCACTTCAGGTTAACAGTATCCCTCTGACCTTCATATTGACGATGAAACATACTAATTGCATCGCAATTAAATTGAAAATGGCACAATGCCGACTTAAGTAAAAAAAGACTTACTCTTCTTACTGTCTATGTTTTGAACTTTTCCTGTGACGCTAGTTACAGATTCCGATGCTTCACCTCAGGTTCACTGTATCCCTCTGACCTTCTTATTGAAGATGAAACACAGAAATTGCATCGGACATAAATAGAAAATGCACATTGCCGTCTTAAGTACAAGCAGACTGACTCTCCTTAGTGTCTATGTTTTGAACCATTCCTGTGACGCTAGTTACAGATTCCGATGCTTCACTTCAGGTTCACTGTGTCCCTTGGACCTTCTTGTTGACGATGAAACACAGAAATTGCATCGGAATTAAATAAAAAAGGCACAATGACGACTTAAGTACAAGAAGACTGACTCTTCTTACCGACTATGTTTTGAACCATTCCTGTGACACTAGTTATAGATTCCGATGCTTCACTTCAGGTTTACTGTTTCCCTCTGACCTTCTTATTGACGATGGAACACAGAAATTGCATGGGAAATCAATACAAAAGGCACAATGCCGACTTAAGTACATGTAGAGTGAATCTTCCTACTGTCTATGTTTTGAACCACGCCTGTGACACTAGTTATAGATTCCGATGCTTCATTTCAGGTTTACTGTATCCCTTGGATCTTCTTATTGACTATGGAACACAGATAGTCCATCGGAAATAAATACAAAAGGCACAATGCCGACTTAAGTACAAGAAGACTGATTCTTCTTACTGACTGCTTGGAACCATTCCTGTGACACTAGTTATTGATTCCGATGCTTCACTTCAGGTTTACTGTATCCCTCTGACCTTCTTATTGACGATGAAACACAGAAATTGGATCGGAATTAAATACAAAAGGCACAATGCCGACTTAAGTACAAGAAGACTGACTCTTCTTACTGTCTATGGTTTGAACCAATCCTGTGACACTAGTTATTGATTCCGATGCTTCACTTCAGGTTTACTGTATCCCTTGGACCTTCTTATTGACGATGAAAAACAGAAATTGCATCGGAATTAAATACAAAAGGCACAATGCCGACTTAACTACAAGAAAACTGACCCTTCTTACTGTCTATGTTTGAACCATTCCTGTGACACTAGTTATAGATTCCGATGTTTCACTTCAGGTTTTCTGTATCCCTCTGACCTTCTTATTGACGATGAAACACAGAAATTGCATCGGAATTAAATAGAAAAGGCACAATGCCGACTTAAGTACAAGAAGACTGACTCTTCTTTTTGTCTATGTTTTGAACCATTCCTGTGACACTAGTTAGAGATTCCGATGCTTCACTTCAGGTTAACAGTATCCCTCTGACCTTCTTATTGACGATGAAACACACTAATTAAATCGGAATTAAATTGAAAATGGCACAATGCCGACTTAAGTACAAAAAGACTGACTCTCCTTACTGTCTATGTTTTGAACCATTCCTGTGACGCTAGTTACAGATTCCGATGCTTCACCTCAGGTTCACTGTTTCCCTCTGACCTTCTTATTGACGATGAAACACAGAAAATGCATCGGAAATCAATACAAAAGGCACAATGCCGACTTAATTACATGTAGAGTGAATCTTCCTACTGTCTATGTTTTGAACCACTCCTGTGACACTAGTTATGGATTCCGATGCTTCATTTCAGGTTTACTGTATCCCTTGGATCTTCTTTTTGACGATGGAACACAGATAGTGCATCGGAAATAAATACAAAAGGCACAATGCCGACTTAAGTACAAGAAGACTGACTCTTCTTACTGACTGTTTTGAACCATTCCTGTGACACTAGTTATAGATTCCGATGCTTCACTTCAGGTTTACTGTATCCCTCTGACCTTCTTATTGACGATGAAACACAGAAATTGGATCGGAATTAAATACAATAGACACAATGCCGACTTCAGTACAAGAAGACTGACTCTTCTTACTGTCTATGATTTGAACCAATCCTGTGACACTAGTTATTGATTCCGATGCTTCACTTCAGGTTTACTGTATCCCTTGGACCTTCTTATTGACGATGAAAAACAGAAATTGCATCGGAATTAAATACAAAAGGCACAATGCCGACTTAATTACATGTAGAGTGAATCTTCCTACTGTCTATGTTTTGAACCACTCCTGTGACACTAGTTATGGATTCCGATGCTTCATTTCAGGTTTACTGTATCCCTTGGACCTTCTTATTGACGACGAAACACTGAAATTGCATCGGAAGTAAATAGAAAAGCCACAATGCCGACCTAAGTACAAGAAAACTGACTCTTTCTACGGTCTAAGATTTGAACCATTCCTGTGACACTAGTTATAGATTCCGATGCTTTACTTCAGGTTTACTGTATCCCTCTGACCTTCCCTTTGACGGTGACACTAGTTACAGATTCCGAAGCTTCACTTCAGGTTTACTGTATCCCTCTGACCTTCTTATTGACGATGAAACACAGAAATTGCATCGGAATTAAATACAGAAGGACAATTCCGACTTAACTACAAGAAGACAGACTCTTCTTACTGACTGTTTTGAACCATTCCTGTGACACTAGTTATAGATTTTGATGCTTCACTTCAGGTTTACTGTATCCCTCTGACCTTCTTATTGACGATGAAACACAGATATTGGATCGGAATTAAATACAAAAGGCACAATGCCGACTTAAGTTCAAGAAGACTGACTCTTCTTACTGTCTATGTTCTGAACCATTCCTGAGACACTAGTTATAGATTCCGAAGCTTCCCTTCTGGTTTACTGTATCCCTTGGACCTTCTTATTGACGATGAAACACAGAAATTGAATCGGAATTAAATACAAAAGGCACAATACCGACTTAAGTATAAGAAGACTGCCCCTTCTTACTGTCTATGTTTGAACCATTCCTGTGACACTAGTTATAGATTCCGATGCTTCACTTCAGGTTTACTGTATCCCTCTGACTTTCTTATTGACGATGAAACACAGAAATTGCATCGGAATTAAATACAAAAGGCACAATGCCGACTTAAGTACAAGAATACTGACTCTTCCTACTGTCTATGTTTTTAACCATTCCTGTGACACAAGTTATTGATTCCGATGCTTCACTTCAGGTTTACTGTATCCCTTGGACCTTCTTATTGACCCTGAAACACAGAAATTGCATCGGAATTAAATAGAAAAGGCACAATGCCAACATAACTACAAGAAGACTGACTCTTCTTACTGACTATGTTTTGAACCATTCCTGTGACACTAGTTATAGATTCCGATGCTTCACATCAGGTTTACTCTATCCCTAGGACCTTCTTATTGACGATGAAACACAAAAATTGCATCGGAACTAAATAGAAAAGGCACAATGCCGACTTAAGTACAAGAAGACTGACTCTTCCTACTGTCTATGTTTCGAACGATTCCTGTGACATTAGTTATAGATTCAGATGCTTCACTTTAGGTTTACTGTATATTTTGGACCTTCTTATTGGCGACGAAGTACAGAAATTGCATCGGAATTAAATAGAAAAGGCGCAATGCCGACTTAAGTACAAGAAGACCGACACTTCTTACTGTCTATGTTTGAACCATTCCTCTGACACTAGTTATAGATTTCGATGCTTCACTTCATGTTTACTGTATCCCTCTGACCTTCTTTTTGACGATGAAACACAGAAATTGCATCGCAATTAAATAGAAAAGGCACAATGCCGACTTAAGTACAAGAAGATTGACTCTTCCTACTGTCTATGTTTTAACCATTCCTGTGACACTAGTTATTGATTCCGATGGTTCACTTCAGGTTTACTGAATCTCTCTGACCTCCTTATTGACGATGAATCACAGACATTGCATCGGAATTAAATAGAAAAGGCACAATGCCGACTTAAGTACAAGAAGACTGACTCTTCTTACTGACTATATCTTGCTTCATTCCTGTGATACTAGTTACAGATTCTGATGCTTAACTTCAGGTTTACTGTATCTCTTGGACCTTCTTTTTGACGATGAACCACAGAAATTGCTTCTGAATTAAATACAAAAGGCACAATGCCGACTTAAGTACAAGAGGACTGACTCTTCCTACTGTCTATGTTTTGAACGATTCCTGTGACATCAGTTATGGATTATGATGCTTCACTTCGGGTTTACTGTATCCTTTGGACCTTCTTATTGGCGACGAAACACAGACATTGCTTCGGAATTAAATTGAAAAGGCACAATGCCGACATAAGTACAAGAAGACTGACTCTCCCTAATGTCTATGCTCTGAACCATTCCTGTGACACTAGTTAAAGAATCCGATGATTCACTTCAGGTTCACTGTATCCCTCTGACCTTCTTATTGGCGACGAAATACAGAAATTGCATCGGAATTAAATAGAAAAGGCACAATGCCGACTTAAGTACAAGAAGACTGACTCTTCTTACTGTCTATGTTTTCAACCATTCCTGCGACACTAGTTATAGATTCCGATGCTTGATCTCAGGTTCACTGTGTCCCTGTGACCTTCTTACTGACGATGAAACACAGAAATTGCATCGGAATTAAATAGAAAAGGCACAATGTCGTCATTGTACAAGCAGACTGACTCTTCTTAGTGTCTATTTTTCGAACCATCCCTGTGACGCTAGTTACACATTCCGATGCTTCACTTCCGGTTTACTGTATCCCTTGGACCTTCTTATTGACGATGAAACACAGAAATTATATCGGAATTAAATACAAAAGGCACAATGCCGACTTAAGTACAAGAAGTCTAACACTTCTTACTGACTATGTGTTGAACCATTCCTGTGACACTAGTTAGAGATTCCGATGCTTCACTTCAGGTTTACTGTATCCCTCTGACCTTCTTATTGACTATGAAACACAGTAATTGCATCGGAATTAAATTGAAAAGGGCACAATGCCGACTTAAGTACAAGAAGACTGACTCTTCTTACTGTCTAATTTTTGAACCATTCCTGTGACACTAGTTATAGATTACGATGGTCCACTTCAGGTTTACTGTATCCCTTGGACCTTCTTATTGACGATGAAACACAGATATTGCATCGGAATTATATACAAAAGTCACAATAACGACTTAAGGACAAGAAGACTGACTCTTCTTACTGACTATGTTTTGAACCATTCCTGTGACACTAGTTATAGATTCCAATGCTTCACTTCAATTCTACTGTATCCCTCTGACCCTCTTATTGACGATGAAACACAGAAATTGCATAGGATATAAATTCAAAGGGCACAATGCCGACTTAAGTACATGTAGACTGAAACTTCCTACTGTCTATGATTTGAATCATTCCTGTGACACTAGTTACAGATTCCGCTGCTTCATTTCAGGTTTACTGTATCCCTTGGACCTTCTTATTGGCGATGAAACACAGATAGTGCATCGGAATTTAATACAAGAGGCACAATGCCGACTTAAGTACAAGAAGACTGACCATTCATACTGTCTATGATTTGAACCATTCCTATGACACTAGTTATAAATTCCGATGCCTCACTTCAGGTTTACTGTATCCCTCTGACGTTTATGACGATGAAACACAGAAATTGCATCGGAATTAAATAGAAAAGGCACAATGCCGACTTAAGTACAAGAAGACTGACTATTCTTGCTAACTATACCTTGCTCCAATCCTATGACACTAGTTATAGATTCCGATGCTTCACTTCAGGTTTACTGTATCCCTAGGACCTTCTTATTGACGATGATACACAGAAATTTCATCGGAACTAAATACAAAAGGCACAATGCCGACTGAAGTTCAAGAAGACTGACTCTTCCTACGGTCTATGTTTTGAACGATTCCTGTGACATTAGATTATGGATTCCGGTGCTTCACTTCAGGTTTACTGTATCCTTTGGACCTTCTTATTGGCGACGAATCACAGAAATTGCATCGGAATTAAATAGAAAAGGCACAATGCCGACTTAAGTAAAAGAAGACTTACTCTTCCTACTGTCTATGTTATGAACCATTCCTGTGACGCTAGTTACAGATTCCGATGCTTCACTTCAGGTTCACTGTATCCCTTGGAACTTCTTATTGACAATGAAACACAGAAATTGCATCGAAATTAAATATAAAAGGCACAATGCCGACTTCAGTACAAGAAGACTGACTCTTCTTACCGACTATGCTTTGAACCATTCCTGTGACACTAGTTAGAGGTTCCGATGCTTCACTTCAGGTTAACAGTATCCCTCTGACCTTCATATTGACGATGAAACATACTAATTGCATCGCAATTAAATTGAAAATGGCACAATGCCGACTTAAGTACAAAAAGACTGACTCATCTTACTGTCTATGTTTTGAACTTTTCCTGTGACGCTAGTTACAGATTCCGATGCTTCACCTCAGGTTCACTGTATCCCTCTGACCTTCTTATTGAAGATGAAACACAGATATTGCATCGGACATAAATAGAAAATGCACATTGCCGTCTTAAGTACAAGCAGACTGACTCTCCTTAGTGTCTATGTTTTGAACCATTCCTGTGACGCTAGTTACAGATTCCGATGCTTCACTTCAGGTTCACTGTATCCCTTGGACCTTCTTGTTGACGATGAAACACAGAAATTGCATCGGAATTAAATAAAAAAGGCACAATGCCGACTTAAGTACAAGAAGACTGACTCTTCTTACCGACTATGTTTTGAACCATTCCTGTGACACTAGTTATAGATTCCGATGCTTCACTTCAGGTTTACTGTTTCCCTCTGACCTTCTTATTGACGATGGAAAACAGAAATTGCATGGGAAATCAATACAAAAGGCACAATGCCGACTTAAGTACATGTAGAGTGAATCTTCCTACTGTCTATGTTTTGAACCACGCCTGTGACACTAGTTATAGATTCCGATGCTTCATTTCAGGTTTACTGTATCCCTTGGATCTTCTTATTGACGATGGAACACAGATAGTGCATCGGAAATAAATACAAAAGGCACAATGCCGACTTAAGTACAAGAAGACTGACTCTTCTTACTGACTGTTTTGAACCATTCCTGTGACACTAGTTATTGATTCCGATGCTTCACTTCAGGTTTACTGTATCCCTCTGACCTTCTTATTGACGATGAAACACAGAAATTGGATCGGAATTAAATACAAAAGGCACAATGCCGACTTAACTACAAGAAAACTGACCCTTCTTACTGTCTATGTTTGAACCATTCCTGTGACACTAGTTATAGATTCCGATGTTTCACTTCAGGTTTTCTGTATCCCTCTGACCTTCTTATTGACGATGAAACACAGAAATTGCATCGGAATTAAATAGAAAAGGCACAATGCCGACTTAAGTACAAGAAGACTGACTCTTCTTTTTGTCTATGTTTTGAACCATTCCTGTGACACTAGTTAGAGATTCCGATGCTTCACTTCAGGTTAACAGTATCCCTCTGACCTTCTTATTGACGATGAAACACAGTAATTAAATCGGAATTAAATTGAAAATGGCACATTGCCGACTTAGGTACAAAAAGACTGACTCTCCTTACTGTCTATGTTTTGAACCATTCCTGTGACGCTAGTTACAGATTCCGATGCTTCACCTCAGGTTCACTGTTTCCCTCTGACCTTCTTATTGACGATGAAACACAGAAAATGCATCGGAAATCAATACAAAAGGCACAATGCCGACTTAATTACATGTAGAGTGAATCTTCCTACTGTCTATGTTTTGAACCACTCCTGTGACACTAGTTATGGATTCCGATGCTTCATTTCAGGTTTACTGTATCCCTTGGATCTTCTTTTTGACGATGGAACACAGATAGTGCATCGGAAATAAATACAAAAGGCACAATGCCGACTTAAGTACAAGAAGACTGACTCTTCTTACTGACTGTTTTGAACCATTCCTGTGACACTAGTTATAGATTCCGATGCTTCACTTCAGGTTTACTGTATCCCTCTGACCTTCTTATTGACGATGAAACACAGAAATTGGATCGGAATTAAATACAATAGACACAATGCCGACTTCAGTACAAGAAGACTGACTCTTCTTACTGTCTATGATTTGAACCAATCCTGTGACACTAGTTATTGATTCCGATGCTTCACTTCAGGTTTACTGTATCCCTTGGACCTTCTTATTGACGATGAAAAACAGAAATTGCATCGGAATTAAATACAAAAGGCACAATGCCGACTTAACTACAAGAAAACTGACCCTTCTTACTGTCTATGTTTGAACCATTCCTGTGACACTAGTTATAGATTCCGATGTTTCACTTCAGGTTTTCTGTATCCCTCTGACCTTCTTATTGACGATGAAACACAGAAATTGCATCGGAATTAAATAGAAAAGGCACAATGCCGACTTAAGTACAAGAAGACTGACTCTTCTTTTTGTCTATGTTTTGAACCATTCCTGTGACACTAGTTAGAGATTCCGATGCTTCACTTCAGGTTAACAGTATCCCTCTGACCTTCTTATTGACGATGAAACACACTAATTAAATCGGAATTAAATTGAAAATGGCACAATGCCGACTTAAGTACAAAAAGACTGACTCTCCTTACTGTCTATGTTTTGAACCATTCCTGTGACGCTAGTTACAGATTCCGATGCTTCACCTCAGGTTCACTGTTTCCCTCTGACCTTCTTATTGACGATGAAACACAGAAAATGCATCGGAAATCAATACAAAAGGCACAATGCCGACTTAATTACATGTAGAGTGAATCTTCCTACTGTCTATGTTTTGAACCACTCCTGTGACACTAGTTATGGATTCCGATGCTTCATTTCATGTTTACTGTATCCCTTGGATCTTCTTTTTGACGATGGAACACAGATAGTGCATCGGAAATAAATACAAAAGGCACAATGCCGACTTAAGTACAAGAAGACTGACTCTTCTTACTGACTGTTTTGAACCATTCCTGTGACACTAGTTATAGATTCCGATGCTTCACTTCAGGTTTACTGTATCCCTCTGACCTTCTTATTGACGATGAAACACAGAAATTGGATCGGAATTAAATACAATAGACACAATGCCGACTTCAGTACAAGAAGACTGACTCTTCTTACTGTCTATGATTTGAACCAATCCTGTGACACTAGTTATTGATTCCGATGCTTCACTTCAGGTTTACTGTATCCCTTGGACCTTCTTATTGACGACGAAACACGGAAATTGCATCGGAAGTAAATAGAAAAGCCACAATGCCGACCTAAGTACAAGAAAACTGACTCTTTCTACTGTCTAAGATTTGAACCATTCCTGTGACACTAGTTATAGATTCCGATGCTTTACTTCAGGTTTACTGTATCCCTCTGACCTTCCCTTTGACGGTGAAACACAGAAATTGGATCGGAATTAAATAGTAAAGGCACAATGGCGACTTAAGTAGAAGTAGACTGACTGTCCCTACTGTCTATGCTTTGAACCATTCCTGTGACACTACTTATGGATTCCGATGCTTCACTTCAGGTTTACTGTATCACTCTGACCTTCTTATTGACGATGAAACACAGAAATAGCATCGGAATTAAATACAAAAGGCACATTGCCAACTTAAGTACAAGAAGACTGACTCTTCTTACTCACTATGTTTCGAATCATTCCTGTGACACTAGTTACAGATTCCGAAGCCTCACTTCAGGTTTACTGTGTCCCTCTGACCTTCTTATTGACGATGAAACACAGAAATTGCATCGGAATTAAATACAGAAGGACAATTCCGACTTAACTACAAGAAGACAGACTCTTCTTACTGACTGTTTTGAACCATTCCTGTGACACTAGTTACAGATTTTGATGCTTCACTTCAGGTTTACTGTATCCCTCTGACCTTCTTATTGACGATGAAACACAGATATGGGATCGGAATTAAATACAAGAGGCACAATGCCGACTTAAGTTCAAGAAGACTGACTCTTCTTACTGTCTATGTTCTGAACCATTCCTGAGACACTAGTTATAGATTCCGAAGCTTCCCTTCTGGTTTACTGTATCCCTTGGACCTTCTTATTGACGATGAAACACAGAAATTGAATCGGAATTAAATACAAAAGGCACAATACCGACTTAAGTATAAGAAGACTGCCCCTTCTTACTGTCTATGTTTGAACCATTCCTGTGACACTAGTTATAGATTCCGATGCTTTACTTCAGGTTTACTGTATCCCTCTGACTTTCTTATTGACGATGAAACACAGAAATTGCATCGGAATTAAATACAAAAGGCACAATGCCGACTTAAGTACAAGAATACTGACTCTTCCTACTGTCTATGTTTTTAACCATTCCTGTGACACAAGTTATAGATTCCGATGCTTCACTTCAGGTTTACTGTATCCCTTGGACCTTCTTATTAACCCTGAAACACAGAAATTGCATCGGAATTAAATAGAAAAGGCACAATGCCGACATAACTACAAGAAGACTGACTCTTCTTACTGACTATGTTTTGAACCATTCCTGTGACACTAGTTATAGATTCCGATGCTTCACATCAGGTTTACTCTATCCCTAGGACCTTCTTATTGACGATGAAACACAAAAATTGCATCGGAACTAAATAGAAAAGGCACATTGCCGACTTAAGTACAAGAAGACTGACTCTTCTTTTTGTCTATGTTTTGAACCATTCCTGTGACACTAGTTAGAGATTCCGATGCTTCACTTCAGGTTAACAGTATCCCTCTGACCTTCTTATTGACGATGAAACACAGTAATTAAATCGGAATTAAATTGAAAATGGCACAATGCCGACTTAGGTACAAAAAGACTGACTCTCCTTACTGTCTATGCTTTGAACCATTCCTGTGACGCTAGTTACAGATTCCGATGCTTCACCTCAGGTTCACTGTTTCCCTCTGACCTTCTTATTGACGATGAAACACAGAAAATGCATCGGAAATCAATACAAAAGGCACAATGCCGACTTAATTACATGTAGAGTGAATCTTCCTACTGTCTATGTTTTGAACCACTCCTGTGACACTAGTTATGGATTCCGATGCTTCATTTTAGGTTTACTGTATCCCTTGGATCTTCTTTTTGACGATGGAACACAGATAGTGCATCGGAAATAAATACAAAAGGCACAATGCCGACTTAAGTACAAGAAGACTGACTCTTCTTACTGACTGTTTTGAACCATTCCTGTGACACTAGTTATAGATTCCGATGCTTCACTTCAGGTTTTCTGTATCCCTCTGACCTTCTTATTGACGATGAAACACAGAAATTGGATCGGAATTAAATACAATAGACACAATGCCGACTTCAGTACAAGAAGACTGACTCTTCTTACTGTCTATGATTTGAACCAATCCTGTGACACTAGTTATTGATTCCGATGCTTCACTTCAGGTTTACTGTATCCCTTGGACCTTCTTATTGACGATGAAAAACAGAAATTGCATCGGAATTAAATACAAAAGGCACAATGCCGACTTAACTACAAGAAAACTGACCCTTCTTACTGTCTATGTTTGAACCATTCCTGTGACACTAGTTATAGATTCCGATGTTTCACTTCAGGTTTTCTGTATCCCTCTGACCTTCTTATTGACGATGAAACACAGAAATTGCATCGGAATTAAATAGAAAAGGCACAATGCCGACTTAAGTACAAGAAGACTGACTCTTCTTTTTGTCTATGTTTTGAACCATTCCTGTGACACTAGTTAGAGATTCCGATGCTTCACTTCAGGTTAACAGTATCCCTCTGACCTTCTTATTGACGATGAAACACACTAATTAAATCGGAATTAAATTGAAAATGGCACAATGCCGACTTAAGTACAAAAAGACTGACTCTCCTTACTGTCTATGTTTTGAACCATTCCTGTGACGCTAGTTACAGATTCCGATGCTTCACCTCAGGTTCACTGTTTCCCTCTGACCTTCTTATTGACGATGAAACACAGAAAATGCATCGGAAATCAATACAAAAGGCACAATGCCGACTTAATTACATGTAGAGTGAATCTTCCTACTGTCTATGTTTTGAACCACTCCTGTGACACTAGTTATGGATTCCGATGCTTCATTTCATGTTTACTGTATCCCTTGGATCTTCTTTTTGACGATGGAACACAGATAGTGCATCGGAAATAAATACAAAAGGCACAATGCCGACTTAAGTACAAGAAGACTGACTCTTCTTACTGACTGTTTTGAACCATTCCTGTGACACTAGTTATAGATTCCGATGCTTCACTTCAGGTTTACTGTATCCCTCTGACCTTCTTATTGACGATGAAACACAGAAATTGGATCGGAATTAAATACAATAGACACAATGCCGACTTCAGTACAAGAAGACTGACTCTTCTTACTGTCTATGATTTGAACCAATCCTGTGACACTAGTTATTGATTCCGATGCTTCACTTCAGGTTTACTGTATCCCTTGGACCTTCTTATTGACGACGAAACACGGAAATTGCATCGGAAGTAAATAGAAAAGCCACAATGCCGACCTAAGTACAAGAAAACTGACTCTTTCTACTGTCTAAGATTTGAACCATTCCTGTGACACTAGTTATAGATTCCGATGCTTTACTTCAGGTTTACTGTATCCCTCTGACCTTCCCTTTGACGGTGAAACACAGAAATTGGATCGGAATTAAATAGTAAAGGCACAATGGCGACTTAAGTAGAAGTAGACTGACTGTCCCTACTGTCCATGCTTTGAACCATTCCTGTGACACTACTTATGGATTCCGATGCTTCGCTTCAGGTTTACTGTATCACTCTGACCTTCTTATTGACGATGAAACACAGAAATAGCATCGGAATTAAATACAAAAGGCACATTGCCAACTTAAGTACAAGAAGACTGACTCTTCTTACTCACTATGTTTCGAATCATTCCTGTGACACTAGTTACAGATTCCGAAGCTTCACTTCAGGTTTACTGTGTCCCTCTGACCTTCTTATTGACGATGAAACACAGAAATTGCATCGGAATTAAATACAGAAGGACAATTCCGACTTAACTACAAGAAGACAGACTCTTCTTACTGACTGTTTTGAACCATTCCTGTGACACTAGTTACAGATTTTGATGCTTCACTTCAGGTTTACTGTATCCCTCTGACCTTCTTATTGACGATGAAACACAGATATTGGATCGGAATTAAATACAAAAGGCACAATGCCGACTTAAGTTCAAGAAGACTGACTCTTCTTACTGTCTATGTTCTGAACCATTCCTGAGACACTAGTTATAGATTCCGAAGCTTCCCTTCTGGTTTACTGTATCCCTTGGACCTTCTTATTGACGATGAAACACAGAAATTGAATCGGAATTAAATACAAAAGGCACAATACCGACTTAAGTATAAGAAGACTGCCCCTTCTTACTGTCTATGTTTGAACCATTCCTGTGACACTAGTTATAGATTCCGATGCTTTACTTCAGGTTTACTGTATCCCTCTGACTTTCTTATTGACGATGAAACACAGAAATTGCATCGGAATTAAATACAAAAGGCACAATGCCGACCTAAGTACAAGAATACTGACTCTTCCTACTGTCTATGTTTTTAACCATTCCTGTGACACAAGTTATAGATTCCGATGCTTCACTTCAGGTTTACTGTATCCCTTGGACCTTCTTATTAACCCTGAAACACAGAAATTGCATCGGAATTAAATAGAAAAGGCACAATGCCGACATAACTACAAGAAGACTGACTCTTCTTACTGACTATGTTTTGAACCATTCCTGTGACACTAGTTATAGATTCCGATGCTTCACATCAGGTTTACTCTATCCCTAGGACCTTCTTATTGACGATGAACCACAGAAATTGCTTCTGAATTAAATACAAAAGGCACAATGCCGACTTAAGTACAAGAGGACTGACTCTTCCTACTGTCTATGTTTTGAACGATTCCTGTGACATCAGTTATGGATTATGATGCTTCACTTCGGGTTTACTGTATCCTTTGGACCTTCTTATTGGCGACGAAACACAGACATTGCTTCGGAATTAAATTGAAAAGGCACAATGCCGACATAAGTACAAGAAGACTGACTCTCCCTAATGTCTATGCTTTGAACCATTCCTGTGACACTAGTTATAGAATCCGATGATTCACGTCAGGTTCACTGTATCCCTCTGACTTTCTTATTGGCGACGAAATACAGAAATTGCATCGGAATTAAATAGAAAAGGCACAATGCCGACTTAAGTACAAGAAGACTGACTCTTCTTACTGTCTATGTTTTCAACCATTCCTGCGACACTAGTTATAGATTCCGATGCTTGACCTCAGGTTCACTGTGTCCCTGTGACCTTCTTACTGACGATGAAACACAGAAATTGCATCGGAATTAAATAGAAAAGGCACAATGTCGTCATTGTACAAGCAGACTGACTCTTCTTAGTGTCTATTTTTCGAACCATCCCTGTGACGCTAGTTACACATTCCGATGCTTCACTTCCGGTTTACTGTATCCCTTGGACCTTCTTATTGACGATGAAACACAGAAATTGCATCGGAATTAAATACAAAAGGCACAATGCCGACTTAAGTACAAGAAGACTAACACTTCTTACTGACTATGTGTTGAACCATTCCTGTGACACTAGTTAGAGATTCCGATGCTTCACTTCAGGTTTACTGTATCCCTCTGACCTTCTTATTGACTATGAAACACAGTAATTGCATCGGAATTAAATTGAAAAGGGCACAATGCCGACTTAAGTACAAGAAGACTGACTCTTCTTACTGTCTAATTTTTGAACCATTCCTGTGACACTAGTTATAGATTACGATGGTCCACTTCAGGTTTACTGTATCCCTTGGACCTTCTTATTGACGATGAAACACAGATATTGCATCGGAATTAAATACAAAAGTCACAATAACGACTTAAGGACAAGAAGACTGACTCTTCTTACTGACTATGTTTTGAACCATTCCTGTGACACTAGTTATAGATTCCAATGCTTCACTTCAATTCTACTGTATCCCTCTGACCCTCTTATTGACGATGAAACACAGAAATTGCATAGGATATAAATTCAAAGGGCACAATGCCGACTTAAGTACATGTAGACTGAAACTTCCTACTGTCTATGATTTGAATCATTCCTGTGACACTAGTTACAGATTCCGCTGCTTCATTTCAGGTTTACTGTATCCCTTGGACCTTCTTATTGGCGATGAAACACAGATAGTGCATCGTAATTTAATACAAGAGGCACAATGCCGACTTAAGTACAAGAAGACTGACCATTCATACTGTCTATGATTTGAACCATTCCTATGACACTAGTTATAAATTCCGATGCCTCACTTCAGGTTTACTGTATCCCTCTGACGTTTATGACGATGAAACACAGAAATTGCATCGGAATTAAATAGAAAAGGCACAATGCCGACTTAAGTACAAGAAGACTGACCATTCTTGCTAACTATACCTTGCTCCAATCCTATGACACTAGTTATAGATTCCGATGCTTCACTTCAGGTTTACTGTATCCCTAGGACCTTCTTATTGACGATGATACACAGAAATTTCATCGGAACTAAATACAAAAGGCACAATGCCGACTGAAGTTCAAGAAGACTGACTCTTCCTACGGTCTATGTTTTGAACGATTCCTGTGACATTAGATTATGGATTCCGGTGCTTCACTTCAGGTTTACTGTATCCTTTGGACCTTCTTATTGGCGACGAATCACAGAAATTGCATCGGAATTAAATAGAAAAGGCACAATGCCGACTTAAGTAAAAGAAGACTTACTCTTCCTACTGTCTATGTTATGAACCATTCCTGTGACGCTAGTTACAGATTCCGATGCTTCACTTCAGGTTCACTGTATCCCTTGGACCTTCTTATTGATGATGGAACACAGAAATTGCATCGAAATTAATTATAAAAGGCACAATGCCGACTTCAGTACAAGAAGACTGACTCTTCTTACCGACTATGCTTTGAACCATTCCTGTGACACTAGTTAGAGGTTCCGATGCTTCACTTCAGGTTAACAGTATCCCTCTGACCTTCATATTGACGATGAAACATACTAATTCCATCGCAATTAAATTGAAAATGGCACAATGCCGACTTAAGTACAAAAAGACTGACTCTTCTTACTGTCTATGTTTTGAACTTTTCCTGTGACGCTAGTTACAGATTCCGATGCTTCACCTCAGGTTCACTGTATCCCTCTGACCTTCTTATTGAAGATGAAACACAGAAATTGCATCGGACATAAATAGAAAATGCACATTGCCGTCTTAAGTACAAGCAGACTGACTCTCCTTAGTGTCTATGTTTTGAACCATTCCTGTGACGCTAGTTACAGATTCCGATGCTTCACTTCAGGTTCACTGTATCCCTTGGACCTTCTTGTTGACGATGAAACACAGAAATTGCATCTGAATTAAATAAAAAAGGCACAATGCCGACTTAAGTACAAGAAGACTGACTCTTCTTACCGACTATGTTTTGAACCATTCCTGTGACACTAGTTATAGATTCCGATGCTTCACTTCAGGTTTACTGTTTCCCTCTGACCTTCTTATTGACGATGAAACACAGAAATTGGATCGGAATTATATACAAAAGGCACAATGCCGACTTAAGTACAAGAAGACTGACTCTTCTTACTGACTGTTTTGAACCATTCCTGTGACACTAGTTATTGATTCCGATGCTTCACTTCAGGTTTACTGTATCCCTCTGACCTTCTTATTGACGATGAAACACAGAAATTGGATCGGAATTATATACAAAAGGCACAATGCCGACTTAAGTACAAGAAGACTGACTCTTCTTACTGTCTATGGTTTGAACCAATCCTGTGACACTAGTTATTGATTCCGATGCTTCACTTCAGGTTTACTGTATCCCTTGGACATTCTTATTGACGATGAAAAACAGAAATTGCATCGGAATTAAATAGAAAAGGCACAATGCCGACTTAAGTACAAGAAGACTGACTCTTCTTTTTGTCTATGTTTTGAACCATTCCTGTGACACTAGTTAGAGATTCCGATGCTTCACTTCAGGTTAACAGTATCCCTCTGACCTTCTTATTGACGATGAAACACACTAATTAAATCGGAATTAAATTGAAAATGGCACAATGCCGACTTAAGTACAAAAAGACTGACTCTCCTTACTGTCTATGTTTTGAACCATTCCTGTGACGCTAGTTACAGATTCCGATGCTTCACCTCAGGTTCACTGTTTCCCTCTGACCTTCTTATTGACGATGAAACACAGAAAATGCATCGGAAATCAATACAAAAGGCACAATGCCGACTTAATTACATGTAGAGTGAATCTTCCTACTGTCTATGTTTTGAACCACTCCTGTGACACTAGTTATGGATTCCGATGCTTCATTTCAGGTTTACTGTATCCCTTGGATCTTCTTTTTGACGATGGAACACAGATAGTGCATCGGAAATAAATACAAAAGGCACAATGCCGACTTAAGTACAAGAAGACTGACTCTTCTTACTGACTGTTTTGAACCATTCCTGTGACACTAGTTATAGATTCCGATGCTTCACTTCAGGTTTACTGAATCCCTCTGACCTTCTTATTGACGATGAAACACAGAAATTGGATCGGAATTAAATACAATAGACACAATGCCGACTTCAGTACAAGAAGACTGACTCTTCTTACTGTCTATGATTTGAACCAATCCTGTGACACTAGTTATTGATTCCGATGCTTCACTTCAGGTTTACTGTATCCCTTGGACCTTCTTATTGACGATGAAAAACAGAAATTGCATCGGAATTAAATACAAAAGGCACAATGCCGACTTAAGTCGAAGAAAACTGACCCTTCTTACTGTCTATGTTTGAACCATTCCTGTGACACTAGTTATAGATTCCGATGCTTCACTTCAGGTTTACTGTATCCCTCTGACCTTCTTATTGACGATGAAACACAGAAATTGCATCGGAATTAAATAGAAAAGGCACAATGCCGCCTTAAGTACAAGAAGACTGACTCTTCCCACTGTCTATGTTTTGAACCATTCCTGTGACACTAGTTATAGATTCCGATGCTTCACTTCAGGTTTACTGTATCCCTGTGACCTTCTTTTTGACTATGAAACACAGAAATTGCTTCGGAATTAAATAGAAAAGGCACAATGCCCACTTAAGTACAAGAAGACTGACTCGTCCTACTGTCTATGTTTTGAACCATTCCTGTGACACTAGTTATAGATTCCGATGCTTCACTTCAGGTTTACTGTATCCCTCTGACCTTATTTTTGACGATGAAACACAGAAATTGCATCGGAATTAAATAGAAAAGGCACAATGCCGACTTAAGTACATGTAGAGTGAATCTTCCTACTGTCTATGATTTGAACCATTCCTGTGACACTAGTTATAGATCCCGATGCTTCATTTCAGGTTAACTGTATCCCTTGGATCTTCTTATTGACGACGGAACACAGATAGTGCATCGGAAATAAATAGAAGAGGCACAATGCCGACTTAAGTACAAGAAGGCTGACTCTCCCTACTGTCTATGTTTTGAACCATTCCTGTGACACTAGTTATAGATTCCGATGCTTCATTTCAGGTTTACTCTATCCCTCCGACCTTCTTATTGGCGATGAAACACAGTAATTGCATCGGAATTAAATTGAAAAGGGCACAATGCCGACTTAAGTACAAGAAGACTGACTCTTCTTACTGTCTAATTTTTGAACCATTCCTGTGACACTAGTTATAGATTACGATGGTCCACTTCAGGTTTACTGTATCCCTTGGACCTTCTTATTGACGATGAAACACAGATATTGCATCGGAATTAAATACAAAAGTCACAATAACGACTTAAGGGCAAGAAGACTGACTCTTCTTACTGACTATGTTTTGAACCATTCCTGTGACACTAGTTATAGATTCCAATGCTTCACTTCAATTCTACTGTATCCCTCTGACCCTCTTATTGACGATGAAACACAGAAATTGCATAGGATATAAATTCAAAGGGCACAATGCCGACATAAGTACATGTAGACTGAAACTTCCTACTGTCTATGATTTGAATCATTCCTGTGACACTAGTTAAAGATTCCGCTGCTTCATTTCAGGTTTACTGTATCCCTTGGACCTTCTTATTGGCGATGAAACACAGATAGTGCATCGTAATTTAATACAAGAGGCACAATGCCGACTTAAGTACAAGAAGACTGACCATTCATACTGTCTATGATTTGAACCATTCCTATGACACTAGTTATAAATTCCGATGCCTCACTTCAGGTTTACTGTATCCCTCTGACGTTTATGACGATGAAACACAGAAATTGCATCGGAATTAAATAGAAAAGGCACAATGCCGACTTAAGTACAAGAAGACTGACTATTCTTGCTAACTATACCTTGCTCCAATCCTATGACACTAGTTATAGATTCCGATGCTTCACTTCAGGTTTACTGTATCCCTAGGACATTCTTATTGACGATGATACACAGAAATTTCATCGGAACTAAATACAAAAGGCACAATGCCGACTGAAGTTCAAGAAGACTGACTCTTAATACGGTCTATGTTTTGAACGATTCCTGTGACATTAGATTATGGATTCCGGTGCTTCACTTCAGGTTTACTGTATCCTTTGGACCTTCTTATTGGCGACGAATCACAGAAATTGCATCGGAATTAAATAGAAAAGGCACAATGCCGACTTAAGTAAAAGAAGACTTACTCTTCCTACTGTCTATGTTATGAACCATTCCTGTGACGCTAGTTACAGATTCCGATGCTTCACTTCAGGTTCACTGTATCCCTTGGACCTTCTTATTGACGATGGAACACAGAAATTGCATCGAAATTAAATATAAAAGGCACAATGCCGACTTCAGTACAAGAAGACTGACTCTTCTTACCGACTATGCTTTGAACCATTCCTGTGACACTAGTTAGAGGTTCCGATGCTTCACTTCAGGTTAACAGTATCCCTCTGACCTTCATATTGACGATGAAACATACTAATTGCATCGCAATTAAATTGAAAATGGCACAATGCCGACTTAAGTACAAAAAGACTGACTCTTCTTACTGTCTATGTTTTGAACTTTTCCTGTGACGCTAGTTACAGATTCCGATGCTTCACCTCAGGTTCACTGTATCCCTCTGACCCTCTTATTGAAGATGAAACACAGAAATTGCATCGGACATAGATAGAAAATGCACATTGCCGTCTTAAGTACAAGCAGACTGACTCTCCTTAGTGTCTATGTTTTGAACCATTCCTGTGACGCTAGTTACAGATTCCGATGCTTCACTTCAGGTTCACTGTATCCCTTGGACCTTCTTGTTGACGATGAAACACAGAAATTGCATCTGAATTAAATAAAAAAGGCACAATGCCGACTTAAGTACAAGAAGACTGACTCTTCTTACCGACTATGTTTTGAACCATTCCTGTGACACTAGTTATAGATTCCGATGCACCACTTCAGGTTTACTGTTTCCCTCTGACCTTCTTATTGACGATGAAACACAGAAATTGGATCGGAATTTTATACAAAAGGCACAATGCCGACTTAAGTACAAGAAGACTGACTCTTCTTACTGACTGTTTTGAACCATTCCTGTGACACTAGTTATTGATTCCGATGCTTCACTTCAGGTTTACTGTATCCCTCTGACCTTCTTATTGACGATGAAACACAGAAATTGGATCTGAATTATATACAAAAGGCACAATGCCGACTTAAGTACAAGAAGACTGACTCTTCTTACTGTCTATGGTTTGAACCAATCCTGTGACACTAGTTATTGATTCCGATGCTTCACTTCAGGTTTACTGTATCCCTTGGACATTCTTATTGACGATGAAAAACAGAAATTGCATCGGAATTAAATAGAAAAGGCACAATGCCGACTTAAGTACAAGAAGACTGACTCTTCTTTTTGTCTATGTTTTGAACCATTCCTGTGACACTAGTTAGAGATTCCGATGCTTCACTTCAGGTTAACAGTATCCCTCTGACCTTCTTATTGACGATGAAACACACTAATTAAATCGGAATTAAATTGAAAATGGCACAATGCCGACTTAAGTACAAAAAGACTGACTCTCCTTACTGTCTATGTTTTGAACCATTCCTGTGACGCTAGTTACAGATTCCGATGCTTCACCTCAGGTTCACTGTTTCCCTCTGACCTTCTTATTGACGATGAAACACAGAAAATGCATCGGAAATCAATACAAAAGGCACAATGCCGACTTAATTACATGTAGAGTGAATCTTCCTACTGTCTATGTTTTGAACCACTCCTGTGACACTAGTTATGGATTCCGATGCTTCATTTCAGGTTTACTGTATCCCTTGGATCTTCTTTTTGACGATGGAACACAGATAGTGCATCGGAAATAAATACAAAAGGCACAATGCCGACTTAAGTACAAGAAGACTGACTCTTCTTACTGACTGTTTTGAACCATTCCTGTGACACTAGTTATAGATTCCGATGCTTCACTTCAGGTTTACTGAATCCCTCTGACCTTCTTATTGACGATGAAACACAGAAATTGGATCGGAATTAAATACAATAGACACAATGCCGACTTCAGTACAAGAAGACTGACTCTTCTTACTGTCTATGATTTGAACCAATCCTGTGACACTAGTTATTGATTCCGATGCTTCACTTCAGGTTTACTGTATCCCTTGGACCTTCTTATTGACGATGAAAAACAGAAATTGCATCGGAATTAAATACAAAAGGCACAATGCCGACTTAAGTCGAAGAAAACTGACCCTTCTTACTGTCTATGTTTGAACCATTCCTGTGACACTAGTTATAGATTCCGATGCTTCACTTCAGGTTTACTGTATCCCTCTGACCTTCTTATTGACGATGAAACACAGAAATTGCATCGGAATTAAATAGAAAAGGCACAATGCCGCCTTAAGTACAAGAAGACTGACTCTTCCCACTGTCTATGTTTTGAACCATTCCTGTGACACTAGTTATAGATTCCGATGCTTCACTTCAGGTTTACTGTATCCCTCTGACCTTCTTTTTGACTATGAAACACAGAAATTGCTTCGGAATTAAATAGAAAAGGCACAATGCCCACTTAAGTACAAGAAGACTGACTCGTCCTACTGTCTATGTTTTGAACCATTCCTGTGACACTAGTTATAGATTCCGATGCTTCACTTCAGGTTTACTGTATCCCTCTGACCTTATTTTTGACGATGAAACACAGAAATTGCATCGGAATTAAATAGAAAAGGCACAATGCCGACTTAAGTACATGTAGAGTGAATCTTCCTACTGTCTATGATTTGAACCATTCCTGTGACACTAGTTATAGATCCCGATGCTTCATTTCAGGTTAACTGTATCCCTTGGATCTTCTTATTGACGACGGAACACAGATAGTGCATCGGAAATAAATAGAAGAGGCACAATGCCGACTTAAGTACAAGAAGGCTGACTCTCCCTACTGTCTATGTTTTGAACCATTCCTGTGACACTAGTTATAGATTCCGATGCTTCATTTCAGGTTTACTCTATCCCTCCGACCTTCTTATTGGCGATGAAACACAGAAATTGCATCGGAATTAAATAAAAAAGCACAATGCCAACATAAGTACAAGAAGACTAACTCCTCTTACTGACTATGTTTTGAATCATTAATGTGACACTAGTTATAGATTCCGATGTTTCACTTCAGGTTTACTGTATCCCTTGGACCTTCGTATTGACGATGAAACACAGAAATTGCATCGGAATTAAATACAAAAGGCACATTGCCGAATTAAGTACAAGAAGACTGTCCCTTCTTACTGACTATGTTTTGAACCATTCCTGTGACACTAGTTATAGATTCCGATGCATCACTTCAGGTTTACTCTATCCCTAGGACCTTCTTATTGACGATGAAACAAAGAAATTGCATCGGAACTAAATACAAAAGGCACAATGCCGACTTAAGTACAAGAAGACTGACTCTTCCTACTGTCTATGTTTTGAACGATTCCTGTGACATTACTTACAGATTCCGATGCTTCACTTCATGTTCTCTGTATCCATTGGACCTTCTTATTGGCGACGAAATACAGAAATTGCATCGGAATTAAATAGAAAAGGCACGATGCCGACTTAAGTACAAGAAGACTGACTCTTCCTACTGTCTATGTTTTAAACATTCCTGTGACACTATTTATAGGTTCCGATGCTCCACTTCAGGTTTACTGTATCCCTTGGACCTTCTTATTAACGATGAAACACAGAACATGCATCGGAATTAAATACAAAAGGCACAATGCCGACTTAAGTACATGAAGATTGACTCTTCTTACTGACTGTTTTGAACCATTCCTGTGACACTAGTTATAGATTCCGATGCTTTACTTCAGGTTTACTGTATCCCTCTGACCTTATTATTGACGATGTAACACAGAAATTGCATCGGAATTAAATACAACAGGCACAATGCCGACTTAAGTGCAAGAAAACTGACCCTTCGTACTGTCTATGTTTGAACCATTCCTGTGACACGAGTTATAGATTCCGATGCTTCACTTCAGGTTTACTGTATCCCTCTGACCTTCTTATTGACGATGAAACACAGAAATTGCATCGGAATTAAATAGAAAAGGCACAATGCCGACTTAAGTACAAGAAGACTGACTCTTCCTACTGTCTATGTTCTGAACCATTCCTGTGACACTAGTTATAGATTCCGATGCTTCACTTCAATTTACTGTATCCCTCTGACCTTCTTTTTGACTATGAAACACAGAAATTGCTTCGGAATTGAATAGAAAAGGCATAATGCCGACTTAAGTACACGAAGACTGACTCGTCCTACTGTCCATGTTTTGAACCATTCCTGTGACACTAGTTATAGATTCCGATGCTTCACTTCAGGTTTACTGTATCCCTCTGACCTTATTTTTAACGATGAAACACAGAAATTGCATCGGAATTAAATAGAAAATTCACAATGCCGACTTAAGTACATGTATAGTGAATCTTCCTACTGTCCATGATTTGAACCATTCCTGTGACACTAGTTATAGATTCCGATGCTTCATTTCAGGTTTACTGTATCCCTTGGATCTTCTTATTGACGATGGAACACAGATAGTGCATCGGAAATAAATAGAAGCGGCACAATGCCGACCTAAGTACAAGAAGGCTGACTCTCCCTACTGTCTATGTTTTGAACCATTCCTGTGACACTAGTTATAGATTCCGATGCTTCACTTCAGGTTTACTGTATCCCTCTGACCTTCGTTTTGACTATGAAACACAGAAATTGCATAGGAATTAATTAGAAAAGGCACAATGCCGACTTAAGTGCAAGAAGACTGACTCGTCCTACTGTCTATGGTTTGAGCCATCCCTGGGACACTAGTTATAGATTCCGATGCTTCACTTCTGGTTTACTGTATCCCTCTGACCTTATTTTTGACGATAAAACACAGAAATTGCATCGGAATTAAATACAAAAAGCACAATGCCGATTTAAGTACAAGAAGACTGACTCTTCTTACTGTCTATGTTTTGAACCATTCCTGTGACACTAGTTATGGATTCCGATGCTTCACTTCAGGTTAACTGCATCCCTTGGACCTTCTTATTGACGTTGAATCACAGAAAATGAATCGGAAATAAATACAAAATGCACGATGCCGACGTAAGTACAAGAAGATTGACTCTTCTTACTGACTGTTTTTAACCATTCCTGTGACACTAGTTATAGATTCCGATGCTTCATTTCAGGTTTACTGTATCCCTCCGACCCTCTTATTAGCGATGAAACACAGAAATTGCATCGGAATTAAATAAAAAAGCACAATGCCAACATAAGTACAAGAAGACTAACTCCTCTTACTGACTATGTTTTGAATCATTTATGTGACACTAGTTATAGATTCCGATGCTTCACTTCAGGTTTACTGTATCCCTTGGACCTTCGTATTGACGATGAAACACAGATATTGCATCGGAATTAAATACAAAAGGCACAATGCCGAATTAAGTACAAGAAGACTGACCCTTCTTACTGACTATGTTTTCAACCATTCCTGTGACACAGGTTATAGATTCCGATGCTTCACTTCAGGTTTACTCTATCCCTAGGACCTTTTTATTGACGATGAAACACAGAAATTGCATCGGAACTAAATACAAAAGGCACAATGCCGACTTAAGTACAAGAAGACTGACTCTTCTTACTGTCTATTTTTGAACGATTCCTGTGACATTACTTATAGATTCCGATGCTTCACTTCAGGTTTTCTGTATCCATTGGACCTTCTTATTGGCGACGAAATACAGAAATTGCATCGGAATTAAATAGAAAAGGCACGATGCCGACTTAAGTACAAGAAGACTGACTCTTCTTACTGTCTATGTTTTAACCATTCCTGTGACACTATTTATAGATTCCGATGCTTCACTTCAGGTTTGCTGTATCCTTTGGACCTTCCTATTGACGATGAAACTCAGAACATGCATCAGAATTAAATACAAAAGGCACAATGCCGACTTAAGTACATGAAGATTGACTCTTTTTACTGACTGTTTTGAACCTTTCCTGTGACACTAGTTATAGATTCCGATGCTTCATTTCAGGTTTACTCTATCCCTCCGACCTTCTTATTGGCGATGAAACACAGAAACTGCATCGGAATTAAATAAAAAAGCACAATGCCAACATAAGTACAAGAAGACTAACTCCTCTTACTGACTGTGTTTTGAATCATTGATGTGACACTAGTTATAGATTCCGATGCTTCACTTCAGGTTTACTGTATCCCTTGGACCTTCGTATTGACGATGAAACACAGAAATTGCATCGGAATTAAATACAAAAGGCACAATGCCGAATTAAGTACAAGAAGACTGTCCCTTCTTACTGACTATGTTTTGAACCATTCCTGTGACACTAGTTATAGATTCCGATGCTTCACTTCAGGTTTACTCTATCCCTAGGACCTTCTTATTGACAATGAAACACAGAAATTGCATCGGAACTAAATACAAAAGGCACAATGCGGACTTAAGTACAAGAAGACTGACTCTTCCTACTGTCTATGTTTTGAACGATTCCTGTGACATTACTTATAGATTCCGATGCTTCACTTCAGGTTCTCTGTATCCATTGGACCTTCTTATTGGCGAAGAAATACAGAAATTGCATCGGAATTAAATAGAAAAGTCACGATGCCGAACTAAGTACAAGAAGACTGACTCTTCTTACTGTCTATGTTTTAACCATTCCTGTGACACTATTTATAGATTCCGATGCTCCACTTCAGGTTTACTGTATCCCTTGGACCTTCTTATTGACGATGAAACACAGAACATGCATCGGAACTAAATACAAAAGGCACAATGCCGACTGAAGTACATGAAGATTGACTCTTCTAACTGACTGTTTTGAACCATTCCTGTGACACTAGTTATAGATTCCGATGCTTTACTTCATGTTTCCTGTATCCCTCTGACCTTCTTATTGACGATGAAACACAGAAATTGCATCGGAATTAAATACAAAAGGCACAATGCCGACTTAAGTACAAGAAAACTGACCCTTCTTACTGTCTATGTTTGAACCATTCCTGTGACACGAGTTATAGATTCCGATGCTTCACTTCAGGTTTACTGTATCCCTCTTACCTTCTTATTGACGATGAAACACAGAAATTGCATCGGAATTAAATAGAAAAGGCACAATGCCGATTTAAGTACAAGAAGACTGACTCTTCCTACTGTCTATGTTTTGAACCATTCCTGTGGTACTAGTTATAGATTCCGATGCTTCACTTCAATTTACTGCATCCCTCTGACCTTCTTTTTGACTATGAAACACAGAAATTGCTTCGGAATTGAATAGAAAAGGCATAATGCCGACTTAAGTACAAGAAGACTGACTCGTCCTACTGTCTATGATTTGAACCATTCCTGTCACACTAGTTATAGATTCCGATGCTTCACTTCAGGTTTACTGTATCCCTCTGACCTTATTTTTAACGATGAAACACAGAAATTGCATCGGAAGTAAATAGAAAATTCACAATGCCAACTTAAGTACATGTATAGTGAATCTTCTTACTGTCTATGATTTGAACCATTCCTGTGACACTAGTTATAGATTCCGATGATTCATTTCAGGTTTACTGTATCCCTTGGATCTTCTTATTGACGATGGAACACAGATAGTGCATCGGAAATAAATAGAAGAGGCACAATGCCGACTTAAGTACAAGAAGGCTGACTCTCCCTACTGTCTATGTTTTGAACCATTCCTGTGACACTAGTTATAGATTCTGATGCTTCACTTCAGGTTTACTGTATCCCTCTGACCTTCTTTTTGACTATGAAACACAGAAATTGCATAGGAATTAATTAGAAATGGCACAATTTCGACTTAACTACAAGAAGACTGACTCTTCTTACTGTCTATGTTTTGAACCATTCCTGTGACACTAGTTATGGATTCCGATGCTTCACTTCAGGTTAACTGTATCCCTTGGACCTTCTTATTGACGTTGAAACACAGAAAATGCATCGGAATTAAATACAAAATGCACGATGCCGACGTAAGTACAAGAAGACAGACTCTTCTTACTGACTGTTTTTAACCATTCCTGTGACACAAGTTATAGATTCCGATGCTTCATTTCAGGTTTACTGTATCCCTCCGACCTTCTTATTGGCGATGAAACACAGAAATTGCATCGGAATTAAATAAAAAAGCACAATGCCAACATAAGTACAAGAAGACTAACTCCTCTTACTGACTATGTTTTGAATCATTTATGTGACACTAGTTATAGATTCCGATGCTTCACTTCAGGTTTACTGTATCCCTTGGACCTTCGTATTGACGATGAAACACAGAAATTGCATCGGAATTAAATACAAAATGCACAATGCCGAATTAAGTACAAGAAGACTGACCCTTCTTACTGACTATGTTTGAACCATTCCTGTGACACTAGTTATAGATTCCGATGCTTCACTTCAGGTTTACTCTATCTCTATGACCTTCTTATTGTCGATGAAACACAGAGATTGCATCGGAACTAAATACAAAAGGCACAATGCCGACTTAAGTACAAGAAGACTGACTCTTCTTACTGTCTATTTTTGAACGATTCCTGTGACATTACTTATAGATTCCGATGCTTCACTTCAGGTTTTCTGTATCCATTGGACCTACTTATTGGCGACGAAATACAGAAATTGCATCGGAATTAAATAGAAAAGGCACGATGCCGACTTAAGTACAAGAAGACTGACTCTTCTTACTGTCTATGTTTTAACCATTCCTGTGACACTATTTATAGATTCCGATGCTTCACTTCAGGTTTGCTGTATCCCTTGGACCTTCCTATGGACGATGAAACACAGAACATGCATCAGAATTAAATACAAAAGGCACAATGCCGACTTAAGTACATGAAGATTGACTCTTTTTACTGACTGTTTTGAACCTTTCCTGTGACACTAGTTATAGATTCCGATGCTTCATTTCAGGTTTACTCTATCCCCCCGACCTTCTTATTGGCGATGAAACACAGAAATTGCATCGGAATTAAATAAAAAAGCACAATGCCAAAATAAGTACAAGAAGACTAACTCCTCTTACTGACTATGTTTTGAATCATTAATGTGACACTAGTTATAGATTCCGATGCTTCACTTCAGGTTTACTGTATCCCTTGGACCTTCGTATTGACGATGAAACACAGAAATTGCATCGGAATTAAATACAAAAGGCACAATGCCGAATTAAGTACAAGAAGACTGTCCCTTCTTACTGACTATGTTTTGAACCATTCCTGTGACACTAGTTATAGATTCCGATGCTTCACTTCAGGTTTACTCTATCCCTATGACCTTCTTATTGACGATGAAACACAGAAATTGCATCGGAACTAAATACAAAAGGCACAATGCGGACTTAAGTACAAGAAGACTGACTCTTCCTACTGTCTATGATTTGAACGATTCCTGTGACATTACTTATAGATTCCGATGCTTCACTTCAGGTTCTCTGTATCCATTGGACCTTCTTATTGGCGAAGAAATACAGAAATTGCATCGGAATTAAATAGAAAAGTCACGATGCCGAACTAAGTACAAGAAGACTGACTCTTCCTACTGTCTATGTTTTGAACCATTCCTGTGACACTAGTAATAGATTCCGATGCTTCACTTCAATTTACTGTATCCCTCTGACCTTCTTATTGACGATGAAACACAGAACATGCATCGGAATTAAATACAAAAGGCACAATGCCGACTTAAGTACATGAAGATTGACTCTTCTTACTGACTATTTTGAACCATTCCTGTGACACTAGTTATAGATTCCGATGCTTTACTTCAGGTTTCCTGTATCCCTCTGACCTTCTTATTGACGATGAAACACAGAAATTGCATCGGAATTAAATACAAAAGGCACAATGCCGACTTAAGTACAAGAAAACTGACCCTTCTTACTGTCTATGTTTGAACCATTCCTGTGACACGAGTTATAGATTCCGATGCTTCACTTCAGGTTTACTGTATCCCTCTTACCTTCTTATTGACGATGAAACACAGAATTTGCATCGGAATTAAATAGAAAAGGCACAATGCCGATTTAAGTACAAGAAGACTGACTCTTCCTACTGTCTATGTTTTGAACCATTCCTGTGACACTAGTTATAGATTCCGATGCTTCACTTCAATTTACTGTATCCCTCTCACCTTCTTTTTGACTATGAAACACAGAAATTGCTTCGGAATTGAATAGAAAAGGCATAATGCTGACTTAAGTACAAGAAGACTGACTCGTCCTACTGTCTATGATTTGAACCATTCCTGTCACACTAGTTATAGATTCCGATGCTTCACTTCAGGTTTACTGTATCCCTCTGACCTTATTTTTAACGATGAAACACAGAAATTGCATCGGAATTAAATAGTAAATTCACAATGCCAACTTAAGTACATGTATAGTGAATCTTCTTACTGTCTATGATTTGAACCATTCCTGTGACACTAGTCATAGATTCCGATGATTCATTTCAGGTTTACTGTATCCCTTGGATCTTCTTATTGACGATGGAACACAGATAGTGCATCGGAAATAAATAGAAGAGGCACAATGCCGACTTAAGTACAAGAAGGCTGACTCTCCCTACTGTCTATGTTTTGAACCATTCCTGTGACACTAGTTATAGATTCTGATGCTTCACTTCAGGTTTACTGTATCCCTCTGACCTTCTTTTTGACTATGAAACACAGAAATTGCATAGGAATTAATTAGAAAAGGCACAATGCCGACTTAAGTACAAGAAGACTGACTCTTCTTACTGTCTATGTTTTGAACCATTCCTGTGACACTAGTTATGGATTCCGATGCTTCACTTCAGGTTAACTGTATCCCTTGGACCTTCTTATTGACGTTGAAACACACAAAATGCATCGGAATTAAATACAAAATGCACGATGCCGACGTAAGTACAAGAAGACAGACTCTTCTTACTGACTGTTTTTAACCATTCCTGTGACACTAGTTATAGATTCCGATGCTTCATTTCAGGTTTACTGTATCCCTCCGACCTTCTTATTGGCGATGAAACACAGAAATTGCATCGGAATTAAATAAAAAAGCACAATGCCAACATAAGTACAAGAAGACTAACTCCTCTTACTGACTATGTTTTGAATCATTTATGTGACACTAGTTATAGATTCCGATGCTTCACTTCAGGTTTACTGTATCCCTTGGACCTTCGTATTGACGATGAAACACAGAAATTGCATCGGAATTAAATACAAAATGCACAATGCCGAATTAAGTACAAGAAGACTGACCCTTCTTACTGACTATGTTTTGAACCATTCCTGTGACACTAGTTATAGATTCCGATGCTTCACTTCAAGTTTACTCTATCTCTATGACCTTCTTATTGACGATGAAACACAGAGATTGCATCGGAACTAAATACAAAAGGCACAATGCCGACTTAAGTACAAGAAGACTGACTCTTCCTACTGTCTATGTTTTGAACGATGCCTGTGACATTACTTACAGATTCCGATGCTTCACTTCAGGTTCACTGTATCCATTGGACCTTCTTATTGGCGACGAAATACAGAAATTGCATCGGAATTAAATAGAAAAGGCACGATGCCGACATAAGTACAAGAAGACTGACTCTTCTTACTGTCTATGTTTTAACCAGTCCTGTGACACTATTTATAGATTCCGATGCTCCACTTCAGGTTTACTGTATCCCTCGGACCTTCATATTGACGATGAAACACAGAACATGCATCAGAATTAAATACAAAAGGCACAATGCCGACTTAAGTACATGAAGATTGACTCTTCTTACTGACTGTTTTGTACCATTCCTGTGACACTAGTTTTAGATTGCGATGCTTTACTTCAGGTTTACTGTATCCCTCTGACCTTCTTATTGACGATGAAACACAGAAATTGCATCGGAATTAAATAGAAAACTTACAATGCCGACTTAAGTACATGTATAGTGAATCTTCCTACTGTCTATGATTTGAACCATTCCTGTGACACCAGTTATAGATTCCGATGCTTCATTTCAGGTTTACTGTATCCCTTGGATCTTCTTATTGACGATGGAACACAGATAGTGCATCGGATATAAATAGAAGAGGCACAATGCCGACTTAAGTACAAGAAGGCTGACTCTCCCTACTGTCTATGTTTTGAACCATTCCTGTGACACTAGTTATAGATTCCGATGCTTCACTTCAGGTTTACTGTATCCCTCTGACCTTCTTTTTGACTATGAAACAGAGAAATTGCATAGGAATTAAATACAAAAAGCACAATGCCGACTTAAGTACAAGAAGACTGACTCTTCTTACTGTCTACGTTTTGAACCATTCCTGTGACACTAGTTATGGATTCCGATGCTTCACTTCAGGTTAACTGTATCCCTTGGACCTTCTTATTGACGTTGAAACACAGAAAATGCAACGGAATTAAATACAAAATGCACGATGCCGACGTAAGTACAAGAAGACTGACTCTTCTTACTGACTGTTTTTAACCATTCCTGTGACACTAGTTATAGATTCCGATTTTTCATTTCAGGTTTACTGTATCCCTCCGACCTTCTTATTGGCGATGAAACACAGAAATTGCATCGGAATTAAATAAAAAAGCACAATGCCAACATAAGTACAAGAAGACTAACTCCTCTTACTGACTAGGTTTTGAATCATTTATGTGACACTAGTTATAGATTCCGATGCTTCACTTCAGGTTTACTGTATCCCTTGGACCTTCGTATTGACGATGAAACACAGAAATTGCATCGGAATTAAATACAAAAGGCACAATGCCGAATTAAGTACAAGAAGACTGACCCTTCTTACTGACTATGTTTTGAACCATTCCTGAGACACTAGTTATAGATTCCGATGCTTCACTTCAGGTTTACTCTATCCCGAGGACCTTCTTATTGACGATGAAACACAGAAATTGCATCGGAACTAAATACAAAAGGCACAATGCCGACTTAAGTACAAGAAGACTGACTCTTCTTACTGTCTATGTTTGAACGATTCCTGTGACATTACTTATAGATTCCGATGCTTCACTTGAGGTTTTCTGTATCCATTGGACCTTCTTATTAACGACGAAATACAGAAAGTGCATCGGAATTAATTAGAAAAGGCACGATGCCGACTTAAGTACATGAAGACTGACTCTTCTTACTGTCAATGTTTTAACCATTCCTGTGACACTATTTATAGATTCCGATGCTTCACTTCAGGTTTGCTGTATCCCTTGTACCTTCTTATTGACGATGAAACACAGAACATGCATCAGAATTAAATACAAAAAGCACAATGCCGACTTAAGTACATGAAGATTGACTCTTCTTACTGTCTATGTTTGAACGATTCCTGTGACATTACTTATAGATTCCGATGCTTTACTTCAGGTTTACTGTAACCCTCTGACCTTCTTATTGACGATGAAACACAGAAATTGCATCGGAATTAGTTACAAAAGGCACAATGCCGACTTAAGTACAAGAGAACTGACCCTTCTTACTGTCTATGTTTGAACCATTCCTGTGACACTAGTTATAGATTCCGATGCTTCACTTCAGGTTTACTGTATCCCTCTGACCTTCTTATTGACGATGAAACACAGAAATTGCATCGGAATTAAATAGAAAAGGCACAATGCCGACTTAAGTACAGGAAGACTGACTCTTCCTACTGTCTATGTTTTGAACCATTCCTGTGACACTAGTTATAGATTCCGATGATTCACTTCAGGTTTACTGTATCCCTCTGACCGTCATTTTGACTATGAAACACAGAAATTGCTTCGGAATTGAATAGAAAAGGCACAATGCCGACTTAAGTACAAGAAGACTGACTCGTCCTACTGTTTATGCTTTGAACCATTCCTGTGACACTAGTTATAGATTCCGATGCCTCACTTCAGGTTTACTGTATCCCTCTGACCTTATTTTTGACGATGAAACACAGAAATTGCATCGGAATTAAATAGAAAATTCACAATGCCGACTTAAGTACATGTATAGTGAATCTTCCTACTGTTTATGATTTGAACCATTCCTGTGACACTAGTTATAGATTCCGATGCTTCATTTCAGGTTTACTGTATCCCTTGGATCTTCTTATTGACGATGGAACACAGATAGTGCATCGGAAATAAATAGAAGTGGCACAATGCCGACTTAAGTACAAGAAGGCTGACTCTCCCTACTGTCTATGTTTTGAACCATTCCTGTGACACTAGTTATAGATTCCGATGCTTCACTTCAGGTTTACTGTATCCCTCTGACCTTCTTTTTGACTATGAAACACAGAAATTGCATAGGAATTAATTAGAAAAGGCACAATGCCGACTTAAGTACAAGAAGACTGACTCGTCCTACTGTCTATGGTTTGAACCATTCCTGTGACACTAGTTATGGATTCCGATGCTTCACTTCAGGTTAACTGTATCCCTTGGACCTTCTTATTGACGTTGAAACACAGAAAATGCATCGGAATTAAATACAAAATGCACGATGCCGACGTAAGTACAAGAAGACTGACTCTTCTTACTGACTGTTTTTAACCATTCCTGTGACACTAATTATAGATTCCGATGCTTCATTTCAGGTTTACTGTATCCCTCCGACCTTCTTATTGGCGATGAAACACAGAAATTGCATCGGAATTAAATAAAAAGCACAACGCCAACATAAGTACAAGAAGACTAACTCCTCTTACTGACTATGTTTTGAATCATTAATGTGACACTAGTTATAGATTCCGATGCTTCACTTCAGGTTCACTGTATCCCTTGGACCTTCGTATTGACGATGAAACACAGAAATTGCATCGGAATTAAATACAAAAGGCACAATGCCGAATTAAGTACAAGAAGACTGACCCTTCTTACTGACTATGTTTTGAACCATTCCTGTGACACTAGTTATAGATTCCGATGCTTCACTTCAGGTTTACTCTATCCCTAGGACCTTCTTATTGACGATGAAACACAGAAATTGCATCGGAACTAAATACAAAAGGCACAATGCCGACTTAAGTACAAGAAGATTGACTCTTCTTACTGACTGTTTTGAACCATTCCTGTGACACTAGTTATAGATTCCGATGCTTTACTTCAGGTTTACTGTATCCCTCTGACCTTCTTATTGACGATTAAACACAGAAATTGCATCGGAATTAAATGCAAAAGGCACAATGCCGACTTAAGTACAAGAAAACTGACCCTTCTTACTGTCTATGTTTGAACCATTCCTGTGACACTAGTTATAGATTCCGATGCTTCACTTCAGGTTTACTGTATCCATCTGACCTTCTTATTGACGATGAAACACAGAAATTGCATCGGAATTAAATACAAAAGGCACAATGCCGAATTAAGTACAAGAAGACTGACCCTTCTTACTGACTATGTTTTGAACCATTCCTGAGACACTAGTTATAGATTCCGATGCTTCACTTCAGGTTTACTCTATCCCGAGGACCTTCTTATTGACGATGAAACACAGAAATTGCATCGGAACTAAATACAAAAGGCACAATGCCGACTTAAGTACAAGAAGACTGACTCTTCTTACTGTCTATGTTTGAACGATTCCTGTGACATTACTTATAGATTCCGATGCTTCACTTGAGGTTTTCTGTATCCATTGGACCTTCTTATTAACGACGAAATACAGAAATTGCATCGGACTTAAATAGAAAAGGCACGATGCCGACTTAAGTACATGAAGACTGACTCTTCTTACTGTCAATGTTTTAACCATTCCTGTGACACTATTTATAGATTCCGATGCTTCACTTCAGGTTCGCTGTATCCCTTGTACCTTCTTATTGACGATGAAACACAGAACATGCATCAGAATTAAATACAAAAAGCACAATGCCGACTTAAGTACATGAAGATTGACTCTTCTTACTGTCTATGTTTGAACGATTCCTGTGACATTACTTATAGATTCCGATGCTTTACTTCAGGTTTACTGTTACCCTCTGACCTTCTTATTGACGATGAAACACAGAAATTGCATCGGAATTAATTACAAAAGGCACAATGCCGACTTAAGTACAAGAGAACTGACCCTTCTTACTGTCTATGTTTGAACTATTCCTGTGACACTAGTTATAGATTCCGATGCTTCACTTCAGGTTTACTGTATCCCTCTGACCTTCTTATTGACGATGAAACACAGAAATTGCATCGGAATTAAATAGAAAAGGCACAATGCCGACTTAAGTACAGGAAGACTGACGCTTCCTACTGTCTATGTTTTGAACCATTCCTGTGACACTAGTTATAGATTCCGATGATTCACTTCAGGTTTACTGTATCCCTCTGACCGTCATTTTGACTATGAAACACAGAAATTGCTTCGGAATTGAATAGAAAAGGCACAATGCCGACTTAAGTACAAGAAGACTGACTCGTCCTACTGTTTATGCTTTGAACCATTCCTGTGACACTAGTTATAGATTCCGATGCCTCACTTCAGGTTTACTGTATCCCTCTGACCTTATTTTTGACGATGAAACACAGAAATTGCATCGGAATTAAATAGAAAATTCACAATGCCGACTTAAGTACATGTATAGTGAATCTTCCTACTGTTTATGATTTGAACCATTCCTGTGACACTAGTTATAGATTCCGATGCTTCATTTCAGGTTTACTGTATCCCTTGGATCTTCTTATTGACGATGGAACACAGATAGTGCATCGGAAATAAATAGAAGTGGCACAATGCCGACTTAAGTACAAGAAGGCTGACTCTCCCTACTGTCTATGTTTTGAACCATTCCTGTGACACTAGTTATAGATTCCGATGCTTCACTTCAGGTTTACTGTATCCCTCTGACCTTCTTTTTGACTATGAAACACAGAAATTGCATAGGAATTAATTAGAAAAGGCACAATGCCGACTTAAGTACAAGAAGACTGACTCGTCCTACTGTCTATGGTTTGAACCATTCCTGTGACACTAGTTATAGATTCCGATGCTTCACTTCAGGTTTACTGTATCCCTCTGACCTTATTTTTGACGATGAAACACAGAAATTGCATCGGAAATAAATACAAAAAGCACAATGCCGACTTAAGTACAAGAAGACTGACTCTTCTTACTGTCTATGTTTTGAACCATTCCTGTGACACTAGTTATGGATTCCGATGCTTCACTTCAGGTTAACTGTATCCCTTGGACCTTCTTATTGACGTTGAAACACAGAAAATGCATCGGAATTAAATACAAAATGCACGATGCCGACGTAAGTACAAGAAGACTGACTCTTCTTACTGACTGTTTTTAACCATTCCTGTGACACTAATTATAGATTCCGATGCTTCATTTCAGGTTTACTGTATCCCTCCGACCTTCTTATTGGCGATGAAACACAGAAATTGCATCGGAATTAAATAAAAAGCACAACGCCAACATAAGTACAAGAAGACTAACTCCTCTTACTGACTATGTTTTGAATCATTAATGTGACACTAGTTATAGATTCCGATGCTTCACTTCAGGTTCACTGTATCCCTTGGACCTTCGTATTGACGATGAAACACAGAAATTGCATCGGAATTAAATACAAAAGGCACAATGCCGAATTAAGTACAAGTAGACTGACCCTTCTTACTGACTATGTTTTGAACCATTCCTGTGACACTAGTTATAGATTCCGATGCTTCACTTCAGGTTTACTCTATCCCTAGGACCTTCTTATTGACGATGAAACACAGAAATTGCATCGGAACTAAATACAAAAGGCACAATGCCGACTTAAGTACAAGAAGATTGACTCTTCTTACTGACTGTTTTGAACCATTCCTGTGACACTAGTTATAGATTCCGATGCTTTACTTCAGGTTTACTGTATCCCTCTGACCTTCTTATTGACGATGAAACACAGAAATTGCATCGGAATTAAATGCAAAAGGCACAATGCCGACTTAAGTACAAGAAAACTGACCCTTCTTACTGTCTATGTTTGAACCATTCCTGTGACACTAGTTATAGATTCCGATGCTTCACTTCAGGTTTACTGTATCCATCTGACCTTCTTATTGACGATGAAACACAGAAATTGCATCGGAATTAAATAGAAAAGGCACAATGCCTACTTAAGTACAAGAAGACTGACTCTTCCTACTGTCTATGTTTTGAACCATTCCTGTGACACTAGTTATAGATTCCGATGCTTTACTTCAGGTTTTCTGTATCGATTGGACCTTCTTATTGGCGACGAAATACAGAAATTGCATCGGAATTAAAAAGAAAAGGCACGATGCCGACGTAAGTACAAGAAGACTGACTCTTCTTACTGTCTATGTTTTAACCATTCCTGTGACACTATTTATAGATTGCGAAGCTTCACTTCAGGTTTACTGTATCCCTTGGACCTTCTTATTGACGATGAAACACAGAACATTCATCGGAATTAAATACAAAAGGCACAATGCCGACTAAAGTACATGAAGATTGACTCTTCTTACTGACTGTTTTGAACCATTCCTATGACACTAGTTATAGATTCCCATGCTTTACTTCAGGTTTACTGTATCCCTCTGACCTTCTTATTGACGATGAAACACAGAAATTGCATCGGAATTAAATGCAAAAGGCACAATGCCGACTTAAGTACAAGAAAACTGACCCATCTTACTGTCTATGTTTGAACCATTCCTGTGACACTAGTTATAGATTCCGATGCTTCACTTCAGGTTTACTGTATCCCTCTGACCTTCTTATTGACGATGAAACACAGAAATTGCATCGGAATTAAATAGAAAAGGCACAATGCCTACTTAAGTACAAGAAGACTGACTCTTCCTACTGTCTATGTTTTGAACCATTCCTGTGACACTAGTTATAGATTCCGATGCTTTACTTCAGGTTTACTGTATCCCTCTGACCTTCTATTTGACTATGAAACACAGAAATTGCTTCGGAATTAAATAGAAAATGCACAATGCCGACTTAAGTACAAGAAGACTGACTCGTCCTACTGTCTATGTTTTGAACCATTCCTGTGACACTAGTTATAGATTCCGATGCTTCACTTCAGGTTTACTGTATCCCTCTGACCTTATTTTTGACGATGAAACACAGAAATTGCATCGGAATTAAATACAAAATGCACGATGCCGACTTAAGTACAAGAAGACTGACTCTTCTTAGTGACTGTTTTTAACCATTCCTGTGACACTAGTTATAGATTGCGATGCTTCATTTCAGGTTTACTGTATCCCTCCGACCTTCTTATTGGCGATGAAACACAGAAATTGCATCGGAATTAAATAAAAAGCACAATGCCAACATAAGTTCAAGAAGACTAACTCCTCTTACTGACTATGCTTTGAAACATTAATGTGACACTAGTTATAGATTCCGATGCTTCACTTCAGGTTTTCTGTATCCATTGGACCTTCTTATTGGCGACGAAATCCAGAAATTGCATCGGAATTAAATAGAAAAGGCACGATGCCGACTTAAGTACTGGAAGATTGACTCTTCTTACTGTCTATGTTTTAACCATTCCTGTGACACTATTTATAGATTGCGATGCTTCACTTCAGGTTTACTGTCTCACTTGGACCTTCTTATTGACGATGAAACACAGAAATTGCATCGGAATTAAATACAAAAGGCACAATGCCGACTTAAGTATAAGAAAACTGACCCTTCTTACTTTCTATGTTTGAACCATTCCTGTGACACTAGTTATAAATTCCGATGCTTCACTTCAGGTTTACTGTATCCCTCAAACCTTCTTATTGACGATGAAACGCAGAAATTGCATCCGAAGTAAATAGAAAAGGCACAATGCCGACATAAGTACAACAAGACTGACTCTTCCTACTGTCTATGTTTTGAACCATTCCTGTGACACTAGTTATTGATTCCGATGCTTTACTTCAGGTTTACTGTATCCCTCTGACCTTCTTTTTGACTATGAAACACAGAAATTGCTTCGGAATTAAATAGAAAAGGCACAATGCCGACTTAAGTACAAGAAGACTGACTCGTCCTACTGTCTATGTTTTGAACCATTCCTGTGACACTAGTTATAGATTCCGATGCTTCACTACAGGTTTACTGTATTCCTCTGACCTTATTTTTGACGATGAAACACAGAAATTGCATCGGAATTAAATAGAAAAGGCACAATGCCGACTTAAGTACATGTATAGTGAATCTTCCTACTGTCTATGATTTGAACCATTCCTGTGACACTAGTTATAGATTCCGATGCTTCTTTTCAGGTTTACTGTATACCTTGGATCTTCTTATTGACGATGGAACACAGATAGTGCATCGGAAATAAATAGAAGAGGCACAATGCCGACTTAAGTACAAGAAGGCTGACTCTCCCTACTGTCTATGTTTTGAACCATTCCTGTGACACTAGTTATAGATTCCGATGCTTCATTTCAGGTTTACTGTAACCCTCCGACCTTCTTATTGGCGATGAAACACAAAAATTGCATCGGAATTAAATAAAAAGCACAATGCCAACATAAGTACAAGAAGACAAACTCCTCTTACTGACTATGTTTTGAAACATTAATGTGACACTAGTTATAGATTCCGATGCTTCACTTCAGGTTTACTGTATCCCTTGGACCTTCGTATTGACGATGAAACACAGAAATTGCATCGGAAGTAAATACAAAAGGCACAATGCCGAATTAAGTACAAGAAGACTGACCCCATCTTACTGACTATTTTTGAACCATACCTGTGACGCTAGTTATAGATTCCGATGCTTCACTTCAGGTTTACTCTATCCCTAGGACCTTCTTATTGACGATGAAACACAGAAATTGCATCGAAACTAAATACATAAGGCACAATGCCGACTTAAGTACAAGAAGACTGACTCTTCCCACTGTCTATGATTTGAACGATTATTGTGACATTACTTATAGATTCCGATGCTTCACTTCAGGTTTTCTGTATCCATTGGACCTTCTTATTGGCGACGAAATACAGAAATTGCATCGGAATTAAATAGAAAAGGCACGATGCCGACTTAAGTACATGAAGATTGACTCTTCTTACTGTCTATGTATTAACCATTCCTGTGACACTATTTATAGATTGCGATGCTTCACTTCAGGTTTACTGTATCCCTTGGACCTTCTTATTGACGATGAAACACAAAACATGCATCGGAATTAAATACAAAAGGCACAATGCCGACTAAAGTACATGAAGATTGACACTTCTTACTGACTGTTTTGAACCATTCCTGTGACACTAGTTATGGTTTCCGATGCTTTACTTCAGGTTTACTGTATCCCTCTGACCTTCTTATTGACGATGAAACACAGAAATTGCATCGGAATTAAATACAAAAGGCACAATGCCGACTTAAGTACAAGAAAACTGACCCTTCTTACTGTCTATGTTTGAACCATTCCTGTGACACTAGTTATAGATTCCGATGCTTCACTTCAGGTTTACTGTATCCCTCAGGCCTTCTTATTGACGATGAAACACAGAAATTGCATCCGAATTAAATAGAAAAGGCACAATGCCGACTTAAGTACAAGAAGACTGACTCTTCGTACTGTCTATGTTTTGAACCATTCCTGTGACACTAGTTATAGATTCCGATGCTTTACTTCAGGTTTACTGTATCCCTCTGACCTTGTTTTTGACTATGAAACACAGAAATTGCTTCGGAATTAAATAGAAAATGCACAATGCCGACTTAAGTACAAGAAGACTGACTCGTCCTACTGTCTATGTTTTGAACCATTTCTGTGACACTAGTTATAGATTCCGATGCTTCACTTCAGGTTTACTGTATCCCTCTGACCTTATTTTTGACGATGAAACACAGAAATTGCATCGGAATTAAATAGAAAAGGCACAATGCCGACTTAAGTACATGTATAGTGAATCTTCCTACAGTCTATGATTTGAACCATTCCTGTGGCACTAGTTATAGATTCCGATGCTTCATTTCAGGTTTACTGTATACCTTGGATCTTCTTATTGACGATGGAACACAGATAGTGCATCGGAAATAAGTAGAAGAGGCACAATGCCGACTTAAGTACAAGAAGGCTGACTCTCCCTACTGTCTATGTTTTGAACCATTCCTGTGACACTAGTTATAGATTCCGATGCTTCACTTCATGTTTACTGTATCCCTCTGACCTTCTTTTTGACTATGAAACACAGAAATTGCATCGGACTTAAATAGAAAAGGCACAATGCCGACTTAAGTACAAGAAGACTGACTCGTCCTACTGTCTATGTTTTGAACCATTCCTGTGACACTAGTTATAGATTCCGATGCTTCACTTCAGGTTTACTGTATCCCTCTGACCTTCTTTTTGACGATGAAACACAGAAATTGCATCGGAATTAAATACAAAAAGCACAATGCCGACTTAAGTACAAGAAGACTGACTCTTCTTACTGTCTATGTTTTGAACCATTCCTGTGACACTAGTTATGGATTCCGATGCTTCACTTCAGGTTAACTGTATCCTTTGGACCTTCTTATTGACGATGAAACACATAAATTGCATCGAAACTAAATACATAAGGCACAATGCCGACTTAAGTACAAGAAGACTGACTCTTCCCACTGTCTATGTTTTGAACGATTCCTGTGACATTACTTATAGATTCCGATGCTTCACTTCAGGTTTTCTGTATCCATTGGACCTTCTTATTGGCGACGAAATACAGAAATTATATCGGAATTAAATAGAAGAGGCACGATGCCGACTTAAGTACATGAAGATTGACTCTTCTTACTGACTGTTTTAAACCATTCCTGTGACACTAGTTATAGATTCGATGCTTTACTTCAGCTTTACTGTATCCCTCTGACCTTCTTGTTGACGATGAAACACAGAAATTGCATCGGAATTAAATACAAAAGGCAAAATGCCGACTTCAGTACAAGAAGACTGACTCTTTTTCTGTCTATGTTTTGAACCATTCCTGTGGCACTAGATATAGATTTCGATGCTTTATTTCAGGTTTACTGTATCCCTTGGATCTTCTTATTGACGATGGAACACAGATAGTGCATCGGAAATAAATAGAAGAGGCACAATGCCGACTTAAGTACAAGAAGGCTGACACTCCCTACTGTCTATGTTTTGAACCATTCCTGTGACGCTAGTTACAGATTCCGATGCTTCACCTCAGGTTAACTGTATCCCTCTGACCTTCGTTTTGACGATGAAACACAGAAATTGCATCGGAAATAAATACAAAAAGCACAATGCCGACTTAAGTACAAGAAGACTGACTCTTCTTACTGTCTATGTTTTGAACCATTCCTGTGACACTAGTTATGGATTCCGATGCTTCACTTCAGGTTAACTGTATCCCTTGGACCTTCTTATTGACGACGAAACACAGAAATTGTATCGGAATTAAATACAAAAGGCACAATGCCGTCGTAAGTACATGAAGACTGACTCTTCTTACTGACTATGTTTTGAACCATTCCTGTGACACTAGTTATAGATTCCGATGCTTCACTTCCGGTTTACTGTATCCCTTGGATCTTCTTATTGACGATGAAACACCAAAATTGCATCGGAATTAAATACAAAAGGCACAATGCCGACTTAAGTACAAGAAGACTGACTCGTCCTACTGTCTATGTTTTGAACCATTCCTGTGACACTAGTTATAGATTCCGATGCTTCACTTCAGGTTTACTGTATCCCTCTGACCTTCTTTTTGACGATGAAACACAGAAATTGCATCGGAATTAAATACAAAAAGCACAATGCCGACTTAAGTACATGAAGACTGACTCTTCTTACTGTCTACGTTTTGAACCATTCCTGCGACACTAGTTATGGATTCCGATGCTTCACTTCAGGTTAACTGTATCCTTTGGACCTTCTTATTGACGTTGAAACACAGAAAATGCATCGGAATTAAATACAAAATGCACGATGCCGACTTAAGTACAAGAAGACTGACTCTTCTTACTGACTGTTTTTAAACATTCCTGTGACACTAGTTATAGATTCCGATGCTTCATTTCATTTTTACTGTATCCCTCCGACCTTCTTATTGGCGAAGAAACACAGAAATTGCATCGGAATTAAATAAAAAGCACAATGCCAACATAAGTACAAGAAGACTAACTCCTCTTACTGACTAGGTTTTGAAACATTAATGTGACACTGGTTATAGATTCCGATGCTTCACTTCAGGTTTACTGTATCCCTTGGACCTTCGTATTGACGATGAAACACAGAAATTGCATCGGATGTAAATACAAAAGGCACAATGCCGACTTAAGTACAAGAAGACTGACCCTTCTTACTGACTATTTTTGTACCATTCCTGTGACACTAATTATAGATTCCGATGCTTCACTTCAGGTTTACTCTATCCCTAGGACCTTCTTATTGACGATGAAACACATAAATTGCATCGAAACTAAATACATAAGGCACAATGCCGACTTAAGTACAAGAAGACTGACTCTTCCCACTGTCTATGTTTTGAACGATTCCTGTGACATTACTTATAGATTCCGATGCTTCACTTCAGGTTTTCTGTATCCATTGGACCTTCTTATTGGCGACGAAATACAGAAATTGCATCGGAATTAAATAGAAAAGGCACGATGCCGACTTAAGTACATGAAGATTGACTCTTCTTACTGACTGTTTTAAACCATTCCTGTGACACTAGTTATAGATTCGATGCTTTACTTCAGGTTTACTGTATCCCTCTGACCTTCTTATTGACGATGAAACACAGAAATTGCATCGGAATTAAATACAAAAGGCAAAATGCCGACTTCAGTACAAGAAGTCTGACTCTTTTTCTGTCTATGTTTTGAACCATTCCTGTGACACTAGATATAGATTTCGATGCTTTATTTCAGGTTTACTGTATCCCTTGGATCTTCTTATTGACGATGGAACACAGATAGTGCATCGGAAATAAATGGAAGAGGCACAATGCCGACTTAAGTACAAGAAAGCTGACACTCCCTACTGTCTATGTTTTGAACCATTCCTGTGACACTTGTTAGAGATTCCGATGCTTCACTTCTGGTTAACAGTATCCCTCTGACCTTCTTATTGACGTTGAAACACACTAATTTCATCGGAATTAAATTGAAAATGGCACAATGTCGACTTAAGTACAAAAAGACTGACGCTTCTTACTGTCTATGTTTTGAACCATTCCTGTGACGCTAGTTACAGATTCCGATGCTTCACCTCAGGTTCACTGTATCCCTCTGACCTTCTTATTGAAGGTGAAATACGGAATTTGCATCGGACATAAATAGAAAAGGCACAATGCCGTCTTAAGTACAAGCAGACTGACTCTTCTTAGTGTCTATGTTTGAACCATTCCTGTGACGCTAGTTATAGATTCCGATGCTTCACTTCAGGTTTACTGTATCCCTCTGACCTTCTTTTTGACGATGAAACACAGAAATTGCATCGGAAATAAATACAAAAAGCACAATGCTGACTTAAGTACAAGAAGACTGACTCTTCTTACTGACTATGTTTTGAATCATTAATGTGACACTAGTTATAGATTCCGATGCCTCACTTCAGGTTTACTGTATCCCTTGGACCTTCGTATTGACGATGAAACACAGAAATTGCATCGGAATTAAATACAAAAGGCACAATGCCGAATTAAGTACAAGAAGACTGACCCTTCTTACTGACTATGTTTTGAACCATTCCTGTGACACTAGTTATAGATTCCGATGCTTCACTTCAGGTTTACTGTATCCCTTGGACCATCTTATTGACGATGAAACACAGAACATTCATCGGAATTAAATACAAAAGGCACAATGCCGACTAAAGTACATGAAGATTGACTCTTCTTACTGACTGTTTTGATCCATTCCTGTGACACTAGTTATAGATTCCGATGCTTTACTTCAGGTTTACTGTATCCCTCTGACCTTCTTATTGACGATGAAACACAGAAATTGCATTGGAATTAAATGCAAAAGGCACAATGCCGACTTAAGTACAAGAAAACTGACCCTTCTTACTGTCTATGTTTGAACCATTCCTGTGACACTAGTTGTAGATTCCGATGCTTCACTTCAGGTTTACTGTATCCCTCTGACCTTCTTATTGACGATGAAACACAGAAATTGCATCGAAATTAAATACAAAAGGCACAATGCCGACTTAAGTACAAGAAAACTGACCCTTCTTACTGTCTATGTTTGAACCATTCCTGTGACACTAGTTATAGATTCCGATGCTTCACTTCAGGTTAACTGTATCCCTCAGACCTTCTTATTGACGATGAAACACAGAAATTGCATCGGAATTAAATAGAAAAGGCACAATGCCGACTTAAGTACAAGAAGACTGACTCTTCCTACTGTCTATGTTTTGAACCATTCCTGTGACACTAGTTATAGATTCCGATGCTTTACTTCAGGTTTACTGTATCCCTCTGACCTTCTTTTTGACTATGAAACACAGAATTTGCTTCGGAATTAAATAGAAAAGGCACAATGCCGACTTAAGTACAAGAAGACTGACTCGTCCTACTGTCTATGTTTTGAACCATTCCTGTGACACTAGTTATAGATTCCGATGTTTCACTTCAGGTTAACTGTATCCTTTGGACCTTCTTATTGACGTTGAAGCACAGAAAATGCATCGGAATTAAATACAAAATGCACGATGCCGACTTAAGTACAAGAAGACTGACTCTTCTTACTGAGTGTTTTTAACCATTCCTGTGACACTAGTTATAGATTCCGATGCTTCATTTCAGGTTTACTGTATCCCTCCGACCTTCTTATTGGCGATGAAACACAGAAATTGCATCTGAATTAAATAAAAAGCACAATGCCAACATAAGTACAAGAAGACTAACTCCTCTTACTGACTATGTTTTGAAACATTAATGTGACACTAGTTATAGATTCCGATGCTTCACTTCAGGTTTACTGTATCCCTTGGACCTTCGTATTGACGATGAAACACAGAAATTGCATCGGAAGTAAATACAAAAGGCACAATGCCGAATTAAGTACAAGAAGACCGACCCCATCTTACTGACTATTTTTGAACCATTCCTGTGACACTAGTTATAGATTCCGATGCTTCACTTCAGGATTACTCTATCCCTAGGACCTTCTTATTGACGATGAAACACAGAAATTGCATCAAAACTAAATACATAAGGCACAATGCCGTCTTAAGTACAAGAAGACTGACTCTTCCCACTGTCTATGTTTTGAACGATTCCTGTGACATTACTTATAGATTCCGATGCTTCACTTCAGGTTTTCTGTATCCATTGGACCTTCTTATTGGCGACGGAATACAGAAATTGCATCGGAATTAATTAGAAAAGGCACGATGCCGACTTAAGTACATGAAGATTGACTCTTCTTACTGTCTATGTTTTAACCATTCCTGTGACACTATTTATAGATTGCGATGCTTCACTTCAGGTTTACTGTATCCCTTGGACCTTCTTATTGACGATGAAACACAGAACATGCATCGGAATTAAATAGAAAAGGCACAATGCCGACTTAAGTACAAGAAGACTGACTCTTCCTACTGTCTATGTTTTGAACCATTCCTGTGACACTAGTTATAGATTCCGATGCTTTACTTCAGGTTTACTGTATCCCTCTGACCTTCTTTTTGACTATGAAACACAGAATTTGCTTCGGAATTAAATAGAAAAGGCACAATGCCGACTTAAGTACAAGAAGACTGACTCGTCCTACTGTCTATGTTTTGAACCATTCCTGTGACACTAGTTATAGATTCCGATGCTTCACTTCAGGTTTACTGTTTCCCTCTGACCTTATTTTTGACGATGAAACACAGAAATTGCATCGGAATTAAATAGAAAAGGCCCAATGCCGACTTAAGTACATGTATAGTGAATCTTCCTACTGTCTATGATTTGAAGCATTCCTGTGACACTAGTTATGGATTCCGATGCCTCACTTCAGGTTATCTGCATCCTTTGGACCTTCTTATTGACGTTGAAACACAGAAATTGCATCGGAATTAAATAAAAAGCACAATGCCAACATAGGTACAAGAAGACTAACTCCTCTTACTGACTATGTTTTGCAACATTAATGTGACACTAGTTATAGATTCCGATGCTTCACTTCAGGTTTACTGTATCCCTTGGACCTTCGTATTGACGATGAAACACAGAAATTGCATCGGAAGTAAATACAAAAGGCACAATGCCGAATTAAGTACAAGAAGACTGACCCTTCTTACTGACTATTTTTGAACCATTCCTGTGACACTAGTTATAGATTCCGATGCTTCACTTCAGGTTTACTCTATCCCTAGGACCTTCTTATTGACGATGAAACACAGAAATTGCATCGAAACTAAATACATAAGGCACAATGCCGACTTAAGTACAAGAAGACTGACTCTTCCCACTGTCTATGTTTTGAACGATTCCTGTGACATTACTTATAGATTCCGATGCTTCACTTCAGGTTTTCTGTATCCATTGGACCTTCTTATTGGCGACGAAATACAGAAATTGCATCGGAATTAAATAGAAAAGGCACGATGCCGACTTAAGTACATGAAGATTGACTCTTCTTACTGACTGTTTTAAACCATTCCTGTGACACTAGTTATAGATTTGATGCTTTACTTCAGGTTTACTGTTTTCCTCTGACCTTCTTATTGACGATGAAACACAGAAATTGCATCGGAATTAAATAAAAAATGCAAAATGCCGACTTCAGTTCAAGAAGACTGACTCTTTTTCTGTCTATGTTTTGAACCATTCCTGTGAAACTAGATATAGATTTCGATGCTTTATTTCAGGTTTCCTGTATCCCTTGGATCTTCTTATTGACGATGAAACACAGATAGTGCATCGGAAATAAATAGAAGAGGCACGATGCCGACTTAAGTACAAGAAGGCTGACACTCCCTACTGCCTATGATTTGAACCATTCCTGTGACACTAGTTAGAGATTCCGATGCTTCACTTCAGGTTAACAGTACCCCTCTGACCTTCTTATTGACGATGAAACACACTAATTGCATCGGAATTAAATTGAAAATGGCACAATGTCGACTTAAGTACAAAAAGACTGACGCTTCTTACCGTCTATGTTTTGAACCATTCCTGTGACGCTAGTTACAGATTCCGATGCTTCACCTCAGGTTCACTGTATCCCTCTGACCTTCTTATTGAAGATGAAATACAGAATTTGCATCGGACATAAATAGAAAAGGCACAATGTCGTCTTAAGTACAAGCAGACTGACTCTTCTTAGTGTCTATGTTTGAACCATTCCTGTGACGCTAGTTACAGATTCCGATGCTTCACATCAGGTTGACTGTATCCCTCGGACCTTCTTATTGACGATTAAACACAGAAATTTCATCGGAATTAAATACAAAAGGCACAATGCCGACTTAAGTACAAGAAGACTGACTCTTCTTACCGACTATCTTTTGAACCATTCCGGTGACACTAGTTATAGATTCCGATGCTTCACTTCAGGTTTACTGTTTCCCTCTGACCTTCTTATTGACGATGAAACACAGAATTTGCATCGGAAATAAATACTAAAGGCACAATACCAACTTAAGTACATGTAGAGTGAATCTTCCTACTGTCTATGTTTTGAACCACTCCTGTGACACTAGTTATAGATTCCGATGCTTCATTTCAGGTTTACTGTATCCCTTGGATCCTCTTGTTAACGATGGAACACAGATAGTGCATCGGAAATAAATAAAAGGGCACAATGCCGACTTAAGTACAAGAAGACTGCCTCTTCTTACTGACTGTTTGAACCATTCCTGTGACCCTAGTTATAGATTCCGATGCTTCACTTCAGGTTTACTGTATCCCTCTGACCTTCCTATTGACGATGAAACACAAAATTGGATCGGAATTAAATACAAAAGGCACAATGCCGACTTAAGTACAAGAAGACTGACTCTTCTTACTGTCTATGATTTGAACCAATCCTGTGACACTAGTTATTGATTCCGATGCTTCACTTCAGGTTTACTGTATCCCTTGGACCTTCTTATTGACGATGAAAAAGAGAAATTGCATCGGAATTAAAAACAAAGGCACAATGCCGACTTAAGTACAAGAAAACTGACCCTTCTTACTGTCTATGTTTGAACCATTCCTGTGACACTAGTTATAGATTCCGATGCTTCACTTCAGGTTTACTGTATCACTCTGACCTTCTTATTGACGATGAAACACAGAAATTGCATCAAAATTAAATAGAAAAGGCACAATGCCGACTTAAGTACAAGAAGACTGACTCTTCCTACTGTCTATGTTTTGAACCATTCCTGTGACACTAGTTATAGATTCCGATGCTTCACTTCAGGTTTACTGTATCCCTCTGACCTTCTTTTTGACGATGAAACACAGAAATTGCATCGGAATTAAATACAAAAAGCACAATGCCGACTTAAGTACAAGAAGACTGACTCTTCTTACTGTCTATGTTTTGAACCATTCCTGTGACACTAGTTATGGATTCCGATGCTTCACTTCAGGTTAACTGTATCCTTTGGACCTTCTTATTGACGATGAAACACATAAATTGCATCGAAACTAAGTACATAAGGCACAATGCCGACTTAAGTACAAGAAGACTGACTCTTCCCACTGTCTATGTTTTGAACGATTCCTGTGACATTACTTATAGATTCCGATGCTTCACTTCAGGTTTTCTGTATCCATTGGACCTTCTTATTGGCGACGAAATACAGAAATTATATCGGAATTAAATAGAAGAGGCACGATGCCGACTTAAGTACATGAAGATTGACTCTTCTTACTGACTGTTTTAAACCATTCCTGTGACACTAGTTATAGATTCGATGCTTTACTTCAGCTTTACTGTATCCCTCTGACCTTCTTATTGACGATGAAACACAGAAATTGCATCGGAATTAAATACAAAAGGCAAAATGCCGACTTCAGTACAAGAAGACTGACTCTTTTTCTGTCTATGTTTTGAACCATTCCTGTGGCACTAGATATAGATTTCGATGCTTTATTTCAGGTTTACTGTATCCCTTGGATCTTCTTATTGACGATGGAACACAGATAGTGCATCGGAAATAAATAGAAGAGGCACAATGCCGACTTAAGTACAAGAAGGCTGACACTCCCTACTGTCTATGTTTTGAACCATTCCTGTGACGCTAGTTACAGATTCCGATGCTTCACCTCAGGTTAACTGTATCCCTCTGACCTTCGTTTTGACGATGAAACACAGAAATTGCATCGGAAATAAATACAAAAAGCACAATGCCGACTTAAGTACAAGAAGACTGACTCTTCTTACTGTCTATGTTTTGAACCATTCCTATGACACTAGTTATGGATTCCGATGCTTCACTTCAGGTTAACTGTATCCCTTGGACCTTCTTATTGACGACGAAACACAGAAATTGTATCGGAATTAAATACAAAAGGCACAATGCCGTCGTAAGTACATGAAGACTGACTCTTCTTACTGACTATGTTTTGAACCATTCCTGTGACACTAGTTATAGATTCCGATGCTTCACTTCCGGTTTACTGTATCCCTTGGATCTTCTTATTGACGATGAAACACCAAAATTGCATCGGAATTAAATACAAAACTCACAATGCCGACTTAAGTACAAGAAGACTGACTCGTCCTACTGTCTATGTTTTGAACCATTCCTGTGACACTAGTTATAGATTCCGATGCTTCACTTCAGGTTTACTGTATCCCTCTGACCTTCTTTTTGACGATGAAACACAGAAATTGCATCGGAATTAAATACAAAAAGCACAATGCCGACTTAAGTACATGAAGACTGACTCTTCTTACTGTCTATGTTTTGAACCATTCCTGCGACACTAGTTATGGATTCCGATGCTTCACTTCAGGTTAACTGTATCCTTTGGACCTTCTTATTGACGTTGAAACACAGAAAATGCATCGGAATTAAATACAAAATGCACGATGCCGACTTAAGTACAAGAAGACTGACTCTTCTTACTGACTGTTTTTAAACATTCCTGTGACACTAGTTATAGATTCCGATGCTTCATTTCATTTTTACTGTATCCCTCCGACCTTCTTATTGGCGAAGAAACACAGAAATTGCATCGGAATTAAATAAAAAGCACAATGCCAACATAAGTACAAGAAGACTAACTCCTCTTACTGACTAGGTTTTGAAACATTAATGTGACACTGGTTATAGATTCCGATGCTTCACTTCAGGTTTACTGTATCCCTTGGACCTTCGTATTGACGATGAAACACAGAAATTGCATCGGATGTAAATACAAAAGGCACAATGCCGACTTAAGTACAAGAAGACTGACCCTTCTTACTGACTATTTTTGAACCATTCCTGTGACACTAATTATAGATTCCGATGCTTCACTTCAGGTTTACTCTATCCCTAGGACCTTCTTATTGACGATGAAACACATAAATTGCATCGAAACTAAATACATAAGGCACAATGCCGACTTAAGTACAAGAAGACTGACTCTTCCCACTGTCTATGTTTTGAACGATTCCTGTGACATTACTTATAGATTCCGATGCTTCACTTCAGGTTTTCTGTATCCATTGGACCTTCTTATTGGCGACGAAATACAGAAATTGCATCGGAATTAAATAGAAAAGGCACGATGCCGACTTAAGTACATGAAGATTGACTCTTCTTACTGACTGTTTTAAACCATTCCTGTGACACTAGTTATAGATTCGATGCTTTACTTCAGGTTTACTGTATCCCTCTGACCTTCTTATTGACGATGAAACACAGAAATTGCATCGGAATTAAATACAAAAGGCAAAATGCCGACTTCAGTACAAGAAGTCTGACTCTTTTTCTGTCTATGTTTTGAACCATTCCTGTGACACTAGATATAGATTTCGATGCTTTATTTCAGGTTTACCGTATCCCTTGGATCTTCTTATTGACGATGGAACACAGATAGTGCATCGGAAATAAATGGAAGAGGCACAATGCCGACTTAAGTACAAGAAGGCTGACACTCCCTACTGTCTATGTTTTGAACCATTCCTGTGACACTAGTTAGAGATTCCGATGCTTCACTTCTGGTTAACAGTACCCCTCTGACCTTCTTATTGACGTTGAAACACACTAATTTCATCGGAATTAAATTGAAAATGGCACAATGTCGACTTAAGTACAAAAAGACTGACGCTTCTTACTGTCTATGTTTTGAACCATTCCTGTGACGCTAGTTACAGATTCCGATGCTTCACCTCAGGTTCACTGTATCCCTCTGACCTTCTTATTGAAGGTGAAATACGGAATTTGCATCGGACATAAATAGAAAAGGCACAATGCCGTCTTAAGTACAAGCAGACTGACTCTTCTTAGTGTCTATGTTTGAACCATTCCTGTGACGCTAGTTATAGATTCCGATGCTTCACTTCAGGTTTACTGTATCCCTCTGACCTTCTTTTTGACGATGAAACACAGAAATTGCATCGGAAATAAATACAAAAAGCACAATGCTGACTTAAGTACAAGAAGACTGACTCTTCTTACTGACTATGTTTTGAATCATTAATGTGACACTAGTTATAGATTGCGATGCCTCACTTCAGGTTTACTGTATCCCTTGGACCTTCGTATTTTCGATGAAACACAGAAATTGCATCGGAATTAAATACAAAAGGCACAATGCCGAATTAAGTACAAGAAGACTGACCCTTCTTACTGACTATGTTTTGAACCATTCCTGTGACACTAGTTATAGATTCCGATGCTTCACTTCAGGTTTACTGTATCCCTTGGACCATCTTATTGACGATGAAACACAGAACATTCATCGGAATTAAATACAAAAGGCACAATGCCGACTAAAGTACATGAAGATTGACTCTTCTTACTGACTGTTTTGATCCATTCCTGTGACACTAGTTATAGATTCCGATGCTTTACTTCAGGTTTACTGTATCCCTCTGACCTTCTTATTGACGATGAAACACAGAAATTGCATTGGAATTAAATGCAAAAGGCACAATGCCGACTTAAGTACAAGAAAACTGACCCTTCTTACTGTCTATGTTTGAACCATTCCTGTGACACTAGTTGTAGATTCCGATGCTTCACTTCAGGTTTACTGTATCCCTCTGACCTTCTTATTGACGATGAAACACAGAAATTGCATCGAAATTAAATACAAAAGGCACAATGCCGACTTAAGTACAAGAAAACTGACCCTTCTTACTGTCTATGTTTGAACCATTCCTGTGACACTAGTTATAGATTCCGATGCTTCACTTCAGGTTAACTGTATCTCTCAGACCTTCTTATTGACGATGAAACACAGAAATTGCATCGGAATTAAATAGAAAAGGCACAATGCCGACTTAAGTACAAGAAGACTGACTCTTCCTACTGTCTATGTTTTGAACCATTCCTGTGACACTAGTTATAGATTCCGATGCTTTACTTCAGGTTTACTGTATCCCTCTGACCTTCTTTTTGACTATGAAACACAGAATTTGCTTCGGAATTAAATAGAAAAGGCACAATGCCGACTTAAGTACAAGAAGACTGACTCGTCCTACTGTCTATGTTTTGAACCATTCCTGTGACACTAGTTATAGATTCCGATGTTTCACTTCAGGTTAACTGTATCCTTTGGACCTTCTTATTGACGTTGAAGCACAGAAAATGCATCGGAATTAAATACAAAATGCACGATGCCGACTTAAGTACAAGAAGACTGACTCTTCTTACTGAGTGTTTTTAACCATTCCTGTGACACTAGTTATAGATTCCGATGCTTCATTTCAGGTTTACTGTATCCCTCCGACCTTCTTATTGGCGATGAAACACAGAAATTGCATCTGAATTAAATAAAAAGCACAATGCCAACATAAGTACAAGAAGACTAACTCCTCTTACTGACTATGTTTTGAAACATTAATGTGACACTAGTTATAGATTCCGATGCTTCACTTCAGGTTTACTGTATCCCTTGGACCTTCGTATTGACGATGAAACACAGAAATTGCATCGGAAGTAAATACAAAAGGCACAATGCCGAATTAAGTACAAGAAGACCGACCCCATCTTACTGACTATTTTTGAACCATTCCTGTGACACTAGTTATAGATTCCGATGCTTCACTTCAGGATTACTCTATCCCTAGGACCTTCTTATTGACGATGAAACACAGAAATTGCATCAAAACTAAATACATAAGGCACAATGCCGTCTTAAGTACAAGAAGACTGACTCTTCCCACTGTCTATGTTTTGAACGATTCCTGTGACATTACTTATAGATTCCGATGCTTCACTTCAGGTTTTCTGTATCCATTGGACCTTCTTATTGGCGACGAAATACAGAAATTGCATCGGAATTAATTAGAAAAGGCACGATGCCGACTTAAGTACATGAAGATTGACTCTTCTTACTGTCTATGTTTTAACCATTCCTGTGACACAATTTATAGATTGCGATGCTTCACTTCAGGTTTACTGTATCCCTTGGACCTTCTTATTGACGATGAAACACAGAACATGCATCGGAATTAAATAGAAAAGGCACAATACCGACTTAAGTACAAGAAGACTGACTCTTCCTACTGTCTATGTTTTGAACCATTCCTGTGACACTAGTTATAGATTCCGATGCTTTACTTCAGGTTTACTGTATCCCTCTGACCTTCTTTTTGACTATGAAACACAGAATTTGCTTCGGAATTAAATAGAAAAGGCACAATGCCGACTTAAGTACAAGAAGACTGACTCGTCCTACTGTCTATGTTTTGAACCATTCCTGTGACACTAGTTATAGATTCCGATGCTTCACTTCAGGTTTACTGTTTCCCTCTGACCTTATTTTTGACGATGAAACACAGAAATTGCATCGGAATTAAATAGAAAAGGCCCAATGCCGACTTAAGTACATGTATAGTGAATCTTCCTACTGTCTATGATTTGAAGCATTCCTGTGACACTAGTTATGGATTCCGATGCCTCACTTCAGGTTATCTGCATCCTTTGGACCTTCTTATTGACGTTGAAACACAGAAATTGCATCGGAATTAAATAAAAAGCACAATGCCAACATAGGTACAAGAAGACTAACTCCTCTTACTGACTATGTTTTGCAACATTAATGTGACACTAGTTATAGATTCCGATGCTTCACTTCAGGTTTACTGTATCCCTTGGACCTTCGTATTGACGATGAAACACAGAAATTGCATCGGAAGTAAATACAAAAGGCACAATGCCGAATTAAGTACAAGAAGACTGACCCTTCTTACTGACTATTTTTGAACCATTCCTGTGACACTAGTTATAGATTCCGATGCTTCACTTCAGGTTTACTCTATCCCTAGGACCTTCTTATTGACGATGAAACACAGAAATTGCATCGAAACTAAATACATAAGGCACAATGCCGACTTAAGTACAAGAAGACTGACTCTTCCCACTGTCTATGTTTTGAACGATTCCTGTGACATTACTTATAGATTCCGATGCTTCACTTCAGGTTTTCTGTATCCATTGGACCTTCTTATTGGCGACGAAATACAGAAATTGCATCGGAATTAAATAGAAAAGGCACGATGCCGACTTAAGTACATGAAGATTGACTCTTCTTACTGACTGTTTTAAACCATTCCTGTGACACTAGTTATAGATTTGATGCTTTACTTCAGGTTTACTGTTTTCCTCTGACCTTCTTATTGACGATGAAACACAGAAATTGCATCGGAATTAAATAAAAAATGCAAAATGCCGACTTCAGTTCAAGAAGACTGACTCTTTTTCTGTCTATGTTTTGAACCATTCCTGTGAAACTAGATATAGATTTCGATGCTTTATTTCAGGTTTCCTGTATCCCTTGGATCTTCTTATTGACGATGAAACACAGATAGTGCATCGGAAATAAATAGAAGAGGCACGATGCCGACTTAAGTACAAGAAGGCTGACACTCCCTACTGCCTATGATTTGAACCATTCCTGTGACACTAGTTAGAGATTCCGATGCTTCACTTCAGGTTAACAGTACCCCTCTGACCTTCTTATTGACGATGAAACACACTAATTGCATCGGAATTAAATTGAAAATGGCACAATGTCGACTTAAGTACAAAAAGACTGACGCTTCTTACCGTCTATGTTTTGAACCATTCCTGTGACGCTAGTTACAGATTCCGATGCTTCACCTCAGGTTCACTGTATCCCTCTGACCTTCTTATTGAAGATGAAATACAGAATTTGCATCGGACATAAATAGAAAAGGCACAATGTCGTCTTAAGTACAAGCAGACTGACTCTTCTTAGTGTCTATGTTTGAACCATTCCTGTGACGCTAGTTACAGATTCCGATGCTTCACATCAGGTTGACTGTATCCCTCGGACCTTCTTATTGACGATTAAACACAGAAATTTCATCGGAATTAAATACAAAAGGCACAATGCCGACTTAAGTACAAGAAGACTGACTCTTCTTACCGACTATCTTTTGAACCATTCCGGTGACACTAGTTATAGATTCCGATGCTTCACTTCAGGTTTACTGTTTCCCTCTGACCTTCTTATTGACGATGAAACACAGAATTTGCATCGGAAATAAATACTAAAGGCACAATACCAACTTAAGTACATGTAGAGTGAATCTTCCTACTGTCTATGTTTTGAACCACTCCTGTGACACTAGTTATAGATTCCGATGCTTCATTTCAGGTTTACTGTATCCCTTGGATCCTCTTGTTAACGATGGAACACAGATAGTGCATCGGAAATAAATAAAAGGGCACAATGCCGACTTAAGTACAAGAAGACTGCCTCTTCTTACTGACTGTTTGAACCATTCCTGTGACCCTAGTTATAGATTCCGATGCTTCACTTCAGGTTTACTGTATCCCTCTGACCTTCCTATTGACGATGAAACACAAAATTGGATCGGAATTAAATACAAAAGGCACAATGCCGACTTAAGTACAAGAAGACTGACTCTTCTTACTGTCTATGATTTGAACCAATCCTGTGACACTAGTTATTGATTCCGATGCTTCACTTCAGGTTTACTGTATCCCTTGGACCTTCTTATTGACGATGAAAAAGAGAAATTGCATCGGAATTAAAAACAAAGGCACAATGCCGACTTAAGTACAAGAAAACTGACCCTTCTTACTGTCTATGTTTGAACCATTCCTGTGACACTAGTTATAGATTCCGATGCTTCACTTCAGGTTTACTGTATCACTCTGACCTTCTTATTGACGATGAAACACAGAAATTGCATCAAAATTAAATAGAAAAGGCACAATGCCGACTTAAGTACAAGAAGACTGACTCTTCCTACTGTCTATGTTTTGAACCATTCCTGTGACACTATTTATAGATTCCGATGCTTCACCTCAGGTTTACTGTATTCCTTGGATCTTCTTATTGACTATGAAACACAGAAATTGCATCGGAATTAAATAGAAAAGGCACAATGCCGACTTAAGTACAAGAAGACTGACTCGTCCTACTGTCTACTTTTTGAACCATTCCCTTGACACTAGTTATATATTCCGATGCTTCACTTCAGGTTTACTGTATCCCTCTGACCTTATTTTTGACGATGAAACACAAAAATTGCATCGTAATTAAATAGAAAAGGCACAGTGCCGACTTAAGTACATGTAGAATGCTTCTTCCTACTGTCTATGTTTGAACCATTCCTGTGACACTAGTTATAGATTCCGATGCTTCACTTCAGGTTTACTGTATCCCTTGGACCTTCTTATTGACGATGAAAAAGAGAAATTGCATCGGAATTAAAAACAAAGGCACAATGCCGACTTAAGTACAAGAAAACTGACCCTTCTTACTGTCTATGTTTGAACCATTCCTGTGACACTAGTTATAGATTCCGATGCTTCACTTCAGGTTTACTGTATCACTCTGACCTTCTTATTGACGATGGAACACAGATAGTGCATCGGAAATAAATAGAACAGGCACAATGCCGATTTAAGTACAAGAAGGCTGACTCTCCCTACTGCCTATGTTTTGAACCATTCCTGTGACACTAGTTATAGATTCCGATGCTTCGCTACAGGTTTACTGTATCCCTCTGACCTTCTTTTTGACTATAAAAAGCAGAAATTCCGTCGGAATTAAATAGAAAAGTCACAATGCCGACTTAAGTACAAGAAGACTGACTCGTCCTACTGTCTATGTTTGAACCATTCCTGTGACACTAGTTATAGATTCCGATGCTTCACTTTAGGTTTACTGTATCCCTCTGACCCTATTTTTGACGATTAAACACAGAAATTGCATCGGAATTAAATACAAAAAGCACAATGCCGACTTAAGTACAAGAAGACTGACTCTTCTTACTGTCTATGTTTTGAACCATTCCTGTGACACTAGTTATAGATTCCGATGCTTCACTTCAGGTTAACTGTATCCCTTGGACCTTCTTATTGACGTTGAAACACAGAAAATGCTTTGGAATTAAATACAAAATGCACGATGCCGACTTAAGTACAAGAAGACTGACTCTTCTTACTGACTGTTTTTAACCATTCCTGTGACACTAGTTATAGATGCCGATGCTTCACTGCAGGTTTACTGAATCCCTCCGACCTTCTTATTGACGATGAAACACAGAAATTGCATCGGAATTAAATAAAAAAGCACAATGCCAACATAAGTACAAGAAGACTAACTCCTCTTGCTGACTATGTTTTGAACCATTCCTGTGACACTATGTTATAGATTCCGATGCTTCACTTCAGGTTTACTGTATCCCTTGGACCTTCGTATTGACGATGAAACACAGAAATTGCATCGGAACTAAATACAAAAGGCACAATGCCGACTTAAGTACAAGAAGACTGTCTCTTCTTACTGTCTATGTTTTAACCATTCCTGTGACACTAGTTATAGATTCCGAAGCTTTACTTCAGATTTACTGTATCCCTTGCACCTTCTTATTGACGATGAAACACAGATATTGCATCTGAATTAAATACAAAAGGCACAATGCCGACTTAAGTACAAGAAGACTGACCCTTCTTACTGACTATGTTTAGAACCATTCCTGTGACACTAGTTATAGATTCCGATGCTTCACTTCAGGTTTACTGTATCCCTTGGACCTTCGTATTGACGATGAAACACAGAAATTGCATCGGAATTAAATACAAAAGGCACAATGCCGGTTGAAGTACAAGAAGACTGACTCTTCTTACTGACTATGTTTTGAACCATTCCTGTGACCCTAGTTATTGATTACGATGCTTCACTTCAGGTTTACTCTATCCCTAGGACCTTCTTATTGACGATGAAACACAGAAATTGCATCGGAACTATATACAAAAAACACAATGCCGACTTAAGTGCAAGAAGACTGACTCTTCCTACCGTCTATGTTTTGAACGATTCCTGTGACGTTACTTATAGATTCCGATGCTTCACTTCAGGTTTACTGTATCCTTTGGACCTTCATATTGACGACGAAACACAGAACATGCATCGGAATTGAATAGAAAAGGCACAATGCCGACTTAAGTACAAGAAGACTGACTCTTCTTACTGTCTATGTTTTGAACCATTCCTGTGACACTAGTTATAGATTCCGAAGCTTTACTTCAGGATTACTGTATCCCTTGCACCTTCTTATTGACGATGAAACACAGATATTGCACCTGAATTAAATAGAAAATTCACAATGCCAACTTAAGTACAAGAAGACTGACTTTTCTTACTGACTATGTTTGAACCATTCCTGTGACACTAGTAATAGATTCCGATGCTTCACTTCAGGTTTACTGTATCCATCTGACATTATTTTTGACGACGAAACACAGAAATTGCATCGGAATTAAATAGAAAAGGCACAATGCCGACTTAAGTACAAGAAGACTGACTCGTCCTACTGTCTACTTTTTGAACCATTCCTGTGACACTAGTTATATATTCCGATGCTTCACTTCAGGTTTACTGCATCCCTCTGACCTTATTTTTGACGATGCAACACAAAAATTGCATCGTAATTAAATAGAAAAGGCACAGTGCCGACTTAAGTACATGTAGAATGCTTCTTCCTACTGTCTATGTTTTGAACCATTCCTGTGACACTAGTTATAGATTCCGATGCTTCATTTCAGGTTTACTGTATCCCTTGGAGCTTCTTATTGACGATGGAACACAGATAGTGCATCGGAAATAAATAGAACAGGCACAATGCCGATTTAAGTACAAGAAGGCTGACTCTCCCTACTGCCTATGTTTTGAACCATTCCTGTGACACTAGTTATAGATTCCGATGCTTCGCTACAGGTTTACTGTATCCCTCTGACCTTCTTTTTGACTATAAAAAGCAGAAATTCCATCGGAATTTAATAGAAAAGTCACAATGCCGACTTAAGTACAAGAAGACTGACTCGTCCTACTGTCTATGTTTGAACCATTCCTGTGACACTAGTTATAGATTCCGATGCTTCACTTTAGGTTTACTGTATCCCTCTGACCCTATTTTTGACGATTAAACACAGAAATTGCATCGGAATTAAATACAAAAAGCACAATGCCGACTTACGTACAAGAAGACTGACTCTTCTTACTGTCTATTTTTGAACCATTCCTGTGACACTAGTTATAGATTCCGATGCTACACTTCAGGTTTACTCTATCCCTAGGACCTTCTTATTGACGATGAAACACAGAAATTGCATCGAAACTAAATACATAAGGCACAATGCCGACTTAAGTACAAGAAGACTTACTCTTCCTACTGTCTATGTTTTGAACGATTCCTGTGACATTACTTATAGATTCCGATGCTCCACTTCAGGTTTTCTGTATCCATTGCACCTTCTTATTGGCGACGAAATACAGAAATTGCATCGGAATTAAATAGAAAAGGCACGATGCCGACTTAAGTACATGATGATTGACTCTTCTTACTGACTGTTTTAAACCAGTCCTGTGACACTAGTTATAGATTCGATGCTTTACTTCAGGTTTACCGTATCCCTCTGACCTTCTTATTGACGATGAAACACAGAAATTGCATCGGAATTAAATACAAAAGGCACAATGCCGACTTCAGTACAAGAAGACTGACTCTACTTCTGTCTATGTTTGAAACATTCCTGTGACACTAGTTATAGATTTCGATGCTTCATTTCAGGTTTACTGTATCCCTTGGATCTTCTTATTGACGATGGAACACAGATAGTGCATCGGAAATAAACAGAAGAGGCACAATGCCGACTTAAGTACAAGAAGGCTGACACTCCCTACTGTCTATGTTTTGAACCATTCCTGTGACACTAGGTAGAGATTCCGATGCTTCACTTCAGGTTAACAGTATCCCTCTGACCTTCTTATTGACGATGAAACACACTAATTGCATCGTAATTAAATTGAAAATGGCACAATGCCGACTTAAAAACAAAAAGACTGACTCTTCTTACTGTCTATGTTTTGAACCATTCCTGTGACGCTAGTTACAGATTCCGATGCTTCACCTCAGGTTCACTGTATCCCTCTGATCTTCTTATTCAAGATGAAATACAGAATTTGCATCGGACATAAATAGAAAAGGCACAATGCCGTCTTAAGTACAAGCAGACTGACTCTTCTTAGTGTCTATGTTTGAACCATTCGTGTGACGCTAGTTACAGATACCGATGCTTCACATCAGGTTGACTGTATCCCTTGGACCTTCTTATTGACGTTGAAACACAGAAATTTCATCGGAATTAAATACATAAGGCACAATGCCGACTGAAGTACAAGAAGACTGTCTCTTCTTACCGACTATGTTTTGAACCATTCCTGTGACACTAGTTATAGATTCCGATGCTTCACTTCAGGTTTACTGTTTCCTTCTGACCTTCATATTGACGATGAAACACAGAAATTGCATCGGAAATAAATACCAAAGCCACAATGCCAACTTAAGTACATGTAGAGTGAATCTGCCTACTGACTTTGATTTGTACCACTCCTGTGACACTAGTTATAGATTCCGATGCTTCATTTCAGGTTTACTGTATCCCTTGGATCTTCTTATTGACGATGGAACACATATGGTGCATCGGAAATAAATACAAAAGGCACAATGCCGACTTAAGTACAAGAAGACTGACTCTTCTTACTGACTGTTTGAACCATTCCTGTGACACTAGTTATAGATTCCGATGCTTCACTTCAGGTTTACTGTATCCCTCTGACCTTCTAATTGACTATGAAACACAGAAATTGCATGGGAATTAAATAGAAAAGGCACAATGCCGACTTAAGTACAAGAAGACTGACTCTTCTTACTGTCTATGTTTTGAACCAATCCTGTGACACTAGTTATTGATTCCGATGCTTCACTTCAGGTTTACTGTATCCCTTGGACCTTCTTATTGACGATGAAAAACAGAAATTGCATCGGAATTAAGTACAAAAGGCACAATGCCGACTTAAGTACTAGAAAACTGACCCTTCTTACTGTCTATGTTTGAACCATTCCTGTGACACTAGTTATAGATTCCGATGCTTCACTTCAGGTTTACTGTATCCCTCTGACCTTCTTATTGACTATGAAACACAGAAATTGCATCGGAATTTAATAGAAAAGGCACAATGCCGACTTAAGTACAAGAAGACTGACTAGTCCTACTGTCTACGTTTTGAACCATTCCTGTGACACTAGTTATAGATTCCGATGATTCACTTCAGGTGTACTGTATCCCTCTGACCTTATTTGTGACGATGAAACACTGAAATTGCATCGGAATTAAATAGAAAAGGCACAATGCCGACTTAAGTACATGTAGAGTGCATCTTCCTACTGTCTATGTTTTGAACCATTCCTGTGACACTAGTTATAGATTCCGATGCTTCATTTCAGGTTTACTGTATCCCTTGGATCTTCTTATTGACGATGGAACACAGATAGTGCATCGGAAATAAATAGAAGAGGCACAATGCCGATTTAAGTACAAGAAGGCTGACTCTCCCTACTGCCTATGTTTTGAACCATTCCTGTGACACTAGTTATAGATTCCGATGCTTCACTTCAGGTTTACTGTATCCCTCTGACCTTGTTTTTGATTATGAAAAACAGAAATTGCATCGAAATTAAATAAAAAAGTCACAATGCCGACTTAAGTACAAGAAGACTGACTCGTCCTACTGTCTATGCTTTGAACCATTCCTGTGACACTAGTTATAGATTCCGATGCTTCACTTTAGGTTTACTGTATCCCCTTGACCCTATTTTTGACTATTAAACACAGAAATTGCATCGGAATTAAATACAAAAGGCACGATGCCGACTTAAATACAAGAAGACTGACTCTTCTTACTGTCTATGTTTTGAACCATTCCTGTGACACTAGTTATACATTCCGATGCTTCACTTCAGGTTAACTGTATCCCTTGGACCTTCTTATTGTCGTTGAAACACAGAAAATGCATTGGAATTAAATACAAAATGCACGATGCAGACTTAAGTACAAGAAGACTGACTCCTCTTACTGACTGTTTTTAACCATTCCTGTGACACTAGTTATAGATTCCGATGCTTCACTTCAGGTTTACTGAATCCCTCCAACCTTCTTATTGACGATGAAACACAGAAATTGCATCGGAATTAAATAAAAAAGCACAATGCCAACATAAGTACAAGAAGGCTAACTCCTCTTGCTGACTATGTTTTCAACCATTCCTGTGACACTAGTTATAGATTCCGATGCTTCACTTCAGATTTACTGTATCCCTTGGACCTTCGTATTGACGATGAAACACAGAAATTGCATCGGAATTAAATACAAAAGGCACAATGCCGACTTAAGTACAAGAAGACTGACTCTCCTTACTGACTATGTTTTGAACCATTCCTGTGACACTAGTTATAGATTCCGATGCTTCACTTCAGGGTTACTCTATCCCTAGGACCTTCTTATTGACGATGAAACACAGAAATTGCATCGGAACTAAATACAAAAGGCACAATGCCGACTTAAGTACAAGAAGACTGACTCCTCCTACTGTCTATGTTTTGAACGATTCCTGTGACATTAGTTATAGATTCCGATGCTTCACTTCAGGTTTACTGTATCCATTGGACCTTCTTATTGGCGGCGAAATACAGAAATTGCATCGGAATTAAAAAAAAAGGCACGATGCCGACTTAAGTACATGAAGATTGACTCTTCTTACTGACTGTTTTAAACCATTCCTGTGACACTAGTTATAGATTCGATGCTTTACTTCAGGTTTACTGTATCCCTCTGACCTTCTTATTGACGATGAAACAAAGAAATTGCATCGGAATTAAATACAAAAGGCAAAATGCCGACTTCAGTACAAGAAGACTGACTCTTTTTCTGTCATTGTTTTGAACCATTCCTGTGACACTAGATATAGATTTCGATGCTTTATTTCAGGTTTCCTGTATCCCTTGGATCTTCTTATTGACGATGGAACACAGATAGTGCATCGGAAATAAATAGAAGAGGCACGATGCCGACTTAAGTACAAGAAGGCTGACACTCCCTACTGTCTATGTTTTGAACCATTCCTGTGACACTAGTTAGAGATTCCGATGCTTCACTTCAGGTTAACAGTATCCCTCTGACCTTCTTATTGACGATGAAACACACTAATTGCATCGGAATTAAATTGAAAATGGCACAATGTCAACTTAAGTACAAAAAGACTGACGCTTCTTACTGTCTATGTTTTGAACCATTCCTGTGACGCTAGTTACAGATTCCGATGCTTCACCTCAGGTTCACTGTATCCCTCTGACCCTCTTATTGAAGATGAAATACAGAATTTGCATCGGACATAAATAGAAAAGGCACAATGCCGTCTTAAGTACAAGCAGACTGACTCTTCTTAGTGTCTATGTTTGAACCATTCCTGTGACGCTAGTTACAGATTCCGATGCTTCACATCAGGTTGACTGTATCCCTCGGACCTTCTTATTGACGATGAAACACAGAAATTTCATCGGAATTAAATACAAAAGGCACAATGCCGACTTAAGTACAAGAAGACTGACTCTTCTTACCGACTATGTTTTGAACCATTCCGGTGACACTAGTTATAGATTCCGATGCTTCACTTCAGGTTTACTGTTTCCCTCTGACCTTCTTATTGACGATGAAACACAGAAATTGCATCGGAAATAAATACTAAAGGCACAATGCCAACTGAAGTACATGTAGAGTGAATCTTCCTACTGTCTATGTTTTAAACCACTCCTGTGACACTAGTTATAGATTCCGATGCTTCATTTCAGGTTTACTGTATCCCTTGGATCTTCTTGTTGACGATGGAACACAGATAGTGCATCGGAAATAAATACAAAAGGCACAATGCCGACTTAAGTACAAGAAGACTGCCTCTTCTTACTGACTGTTTGAACCATTCCTGTGACCCTAGTTATAGATTCCGATGCTTCACTTCAGGTTTACTGTATCCCTCTGACCTTCTTATTGACGATGAAACACAGAAATTGGATCGGAATTAAATACAAAAGGCACAATGCCGACTTAAGTACAGGAAGACTGACTCTTCTTACTGTCTATGTTTTGAACCAATCCTGTGACACTAGTTATTGATTCCGATGCTTCACATCAGGTTTACTGTATCCCTTGGACCTTCTTATTGACGATGAAAAAGAGAAATTGCATCGGAATTAAAAACAAAAAGCACAATGCCGACTTAAGTACAAGAAAACTGACCCTTCTTACTGTCTATGTTTGAACCATTCCTGTGACACTAGTTATAGATTCTGATGCTTCACTTCAGGTTTACTGTATCACTCTGACCTTCTTATTGACGATGAAACACAGAAATTGCATCAGAAATAAATAGAAAAGGCACAATGCCGACTTTAGTACAAGAAGACTGACTCTTCCTACTGTCTATGTTTTGAACCATTCCTGTGACACTAGTTATAGATTCCAATGCTTCACTTCAGGTTTACTGTATCCCTCTGACCTTCTTTTTGACTATGAAACACAGAAATTGCATCGGAATTAAATAGAAAAGGCACAATGCCGACTTAAGTACAAGAAGACTGACTCGTCCTTCTGTCTACTTTTTGAACCATTCCTGTGACACTAGTTATATATTCCGATGCTTCACTTCAGGTTTACTGTATCCCTAGGACCTTCTTATTGACGATGAAACACAGAAATTGCATCGAAACTAAATACATAAGGCACAATGCCGACTTAAGTACAAGAAGACTGACTCTTCCTACTGTCTATGTTTTGAACGATTCCTGTGACATCACTTATAGATTTCGATGCTCCACTTCAGGTTTTCTGTATCCATTGCACCTTCTTATTGGCGACGAAATACAGAAATTGCATCGGAATTAAATAGAAAAGGCACGATGCCGACTTAAGTACATGATGATTGACTCTTCTTACTGACTGTTTTAAACCAGTCCTGTGACACTAGTTATAGATTCGATGCTTTACTTCAGGTTTACCGTATCCCTCTGACCTTCTTATTGACGATGAAACACAGAAATTGCATCGGAATTAAATACAAAAGGCACAATGCCGACTTCAGTACAAGAAGACTGACTCTACTTCTGTCTATGTTTGAAACATTCCTGTGACACTAGTTATAGATTTCGATGCTTCATTTCAGGTTTACTGTATCCCTTGGATCTTCTTGTTGACGATGGAACACAGATAGTGCATCGGAAATAAACAGAAGAGGCACAATGCCGACTTAAGTACAAGAAGGCTGACACTCCCTACTGTCTATGTTTTGAACCATTCCTGTGACACTAGGTAGAGATTCCGATGCTTCACTTCAGGTTAACAGTATCCCTCTGACCTTCTTATTGACGATGAAACACACTAATTGCATCGTAATTAAATTGAAAATGGCACAATGCCGACTTAAAAACAAAAAGACTGACTCTTCTTACTGTCTATGTTTTGAACCATTCCTGTGACGCTAGTTACAGATTCCGATGCTTCACCTCAGGTTCACTGTATCCCTCTGATCTTCTTATTCAAGATGAAATACAGAATTTGCATCGGACATAAATAGAAAAGGCACAATGCCGTCTTAAGTACAAGCAGACTGACTCTTCTTAGTGTCTATGTTTGAACCATTCGTGTGACGCTAGTTACAGATACCGATGCTTCACATCAGGTTGACTGTATCCCTTGGACCTTCTTATTGACGATGAAACACAGAAATTTCATCGGAATTAAATACATAAGGCACAATGCCGACTGAAGTACAAGAAGACTGTCTCTTCTTACCGACTATGTTTTGAACCATTCCTGTGACACTAGTTATAGATTCCGATGCTTCACTTCAGGTTTACTGTTTCCTTCTGACCTTCATATTGACGATGAAACACAGAAATTGCATCGGAAATAAATACCAAAGCCACAATGCCAACTTAAGTACATGTAGAGTGAATCTTCCTACTGACTTTGATTTGAACCACTCCTGTGACACTAGTTATAGATTCCGATGCTTCATTTCAGGTTTACTGTATCCCTTGGATCTTCTTATTGACGATGGAACACATATGGTGCATCGGAAATAAATACAAAAGGCACAATGCCGACTTAAGTACAAGAAGACTGACTCTTCTTACTGACTGTTTGAACCATTCCTGTGACACTAGTTATAGATTCCGATGCTTCACTTCAGGTTTACTGTATCCCTCTGACCTTCTAATTGACTATGAAACACAGAAATTGCATGGGAATTAAATAGAAAAGGCACAATGCCGACTTAAGTACAAGAAGACTGACTCTTCTTACTGTCTATGTTTTGAACCAATCCTGTGACACTAGTTATTGATTCCGATGCTTCACTTCAGGTTTACTGTATCCCTTGGACCTTCTTATTGACGATGAAAAACAGAAATTGCATCGGAATTAAGTACAAAAGGCACAATGCCGACTTAAGTACTAGAAAACTGACCCTTCTTACTGTCTATGTTTGAACCATTCCTGTGACACTAGTTATAGATTCCGATGCTTCACTTCAGGTTTACTGTATCCCTCTGACCTTCTTATTGACTATGAAACACAGAAATTGCATCGGAATTAAATAGAAAAGGCACAATGCCGACTTAAGTACAAGAAGACTGACTAGTCCTACTGTCTACGTTTTGAACCATTCCTGTGACACTAGTTATAGATTCCGATGATTCACTTCAGGTGTACTGTATCCCTCTGACCTTATTTGTGACGATGAAACACTGAAATTGCATCGGAATTAAATAGAAAAGGCACAATGCCGACTTAAGTACATGTAGAGTGCATCTTCCTACTGTCTATGTTTTGAACCATTCCTGTGACACTAGTTATAGATTCCGATGCTTCATTTCAGGTTTACTGTATCCCTTGGATCTTCTTATTGACGATGGAACACAGATAGTGCATCGGAAATAAATAGAAGAGGCACAATGCCGATTTAAGTACAAGAAGGCTGACTCTGCCTACTGCCTATGTTTTGAACCATTCCTGTGACACTAGTTATAGATTCCGATGCTTCACTTCAGGTTTACTGTATCCCTCTGACCTTGTTTTTGATTATGAAAAACAGAAATTGCATCGAAATTAAATAAAAAAGTCACAATGCCGACTTAAGTACAAGAAGACTGACTCGTCCTACTGTCTATGCTTTGAACCATTCCTGTGACACTAGTTATAGATTCCGATGCTTCACTTTAGGTTTACTGTATCCCCTTGACCCTATTTTTGACTATTAAACACAGAAATTGCATCGGAATTAAATACAAAAGGCACGATGCCGACTTAAGTACAAGAAGACTGACTCTTCTTACTGTCTATGTTTTGAACCATTCCTGTGACACTAGTTATACATTCCGATGCTTCACTTCAGGTTAACTGTATCCCTTGGACCTTCTTATTGTCGTTGAAACACAGAAAATGCATTGGAATTAAATACAAAATGCACGATGCAGACTTAAGTACAAGAAGACTGACTCCTCTTACTGACTGTTTTTAACCATTCCTGTGACACTAGTTATAGATTCCGATGCTTCACTTCAGGTTTACTGAATCCCTCCAACCTTCTTATTGACGATGAAACACAGAAATTGCATCGGAATTAAATAAAAAAGCACAATGCCAACATAAGTACAAGAAGACTAACTCCTCTTGCTGACTATGTTTTCAACCATTCCTGTGACACTAGTTATAGATTCCGATGCTTCACTTCAGATTTACTGTATCCCTTGGACCTTCGTATTGACGATGAAACACAGAAATTGCATCGGAATTAAATACAAAAGGCACAATGCCGACTTAAGTACAAGAAGACTGACTCTTCTTACTGACTATGTTTTGAACCATTCCTGTGACACTAGTTATAGATTCCGATGCTTCACTTCAGGGTTACTCTTCCCCTAGGACCTTCTTATTGACGATGAAACACAGAAATTGCATCGGAACTAAATACAAAAGGCACAATGCCGACTTAAGTACAAGAAGACTGACTCCTCCTACTGTCTATGTTTTGAACGATTCCTGTGACATTAGTTATAGATTCCGATGCTTCACTTCAGGTTTACTGTATCCATTGGACCTTCTTATTGGCGACGAAATACAGAAATTGCATCGGAATTAAAAAAAAAGGCACGATGCCGACTTAAGTACATGAAGATTGACTTTTCTTACTGACTGTTTTAAACCATTCCTGTGACACTAGTTATAGATTCGATGCTTTACTTCAGGTTTACTGTATCCCTCTGACCTTCTTATTGACGATGAAACAAAGAAATTGCATCGGAATTAAATACAAAAGGCAAAATGCCGACTTCAGTACAAGAAGACTGACTCTTTTTCTGTCTATGTTTTGAACCATTCCTGTGACACTAGATATAGATTTCGATGCTTTATTTCAGGTTTCCTGTATCCCTTGGATCTTCTTATTGACGATGGAACACAGATAGTGCATCGGAAATAAATAGAAGAGGCACGATGCCGACTTAAGTACAAGAAGGCTGACACTCCCTACTGTCTATGTTTTGAACCATTCCTGTGACACTAGTTAGAGATTCCGATGCTTCACTTCAGGTTAACAGTATCCCTCTGACCTTCTTATTGACGATGAAACACACTAATTGCATCGGAATTAAATTGATAATGGCACAATGTCAACTTAAGTACAAAAAGACTGACGCTTCTTACTGTCTATGTTTTGAACCATTCCTGTGACGCTAGTTACAGATTCCGATGCTTCACCTCAGGTTCACTGTATCCCTCTGACCCTCTTATTGAAGATGAAATACAGAATTTGCATCGGACATAAATAGAAAAGGCACAATGCCGTCTTAAGTACAAGCAGACTGACTCTTCTTAGTGTCTATGTTTGAACCATTCCTGTGACGCTAGTTACAGATTCCGATGCTTCACATCAGGTTGACTGTATCCCTCGGACCTTCTTATTGACAATGAAACACAGAAATTTCATCGGAATTAAATACAAAAGGCACAATGCCGACTTAAGTACAAGAAGACTGACTCTTCTTACCGACTATGTTTTGAACCATTCCGGTGACACTAGTTATAGATTCCGATGCTTCACTTCAGGTTTACTGTTTCCCTCTGACCTTCTTATTGACGATGAAACACAGAAATTGCATCGGAAATAAATACTAAAGGCACAATGCCAACTGAAGTACATGTAGAGTGAATCTTCCTACTGTCTATGTTTTGAACCACTCCTGTGACACTAGTTATAGATTCCGATGCTTCATTTCAGGTTTACTGTATCCCTTGGATCTTCTTGTTGACGATGGAACACAGATAGTGCATCGGAAATAAATATAAAAGGCACAATGCCGACTTAAGTACAAGAAGACTGCCTCTTCTTACTGACTGTTTGAACCATTCCTGTGACCCTAGTTATAGATTCCGATGCTTCACTTCAGGTTTACTGTATCCCTCTGACCTTCTTATTGACGATGAAACACAGAAATTGGATCGGAATTAAATACAAAAGGCACAATGCCGACTTAAGTACAAGAAGACTGACTCTTCTTACTGTCTATGTTTTGAACCAATCCTGTGACACTATATATTGATTCCGATGCTTCACATCAGGTTTACTGTATCCCTTGGACCTTCTTATTGACGATGAAAAAGAGAAATTGCATCGGAATTAAAAACAAAAAGCACAATGCCGACTTAAGTACAAGAAAACTGACCCTTCTTACTGTCTATGTTTGAACCATTCCTGTGACACTAGTTATAGATTCTGATGCTTCACTTCAGGTTTACTGTATCACTCTGACCTTCTTATTGACGATGAAACACAGAAATTGCATCAGAAATCTACATCTACATCTACATCTATACTCCGCGAGCCACCTTACGGTGTGTGGCGGAGGGTACTTATTGTACCACTATCTGATCCCCCCTTCCCTGTTCCATTCACGAATTGTGCGTGGAAAGAACGACTGCTTGTAAGTCTCCGTATTTGCTCTAATTTCTCGGATCTTTTCGTTGTGATCATTACGCGAGATATATGTGGGCGGTAGTAATATGTTGCCCATCTCTTCCCGGAATGTGCTCTCTCGTAATTTCGATAATAAACCTCTCCGTATTGCGTAACGCCTTTCTTGAAGTGTCCGCCACTGGAGTTTGTTCAGCATCTCCGTAACGCTCTCGCGCTGACTAAATGTCCCTATGACGAATCGCGCTGCTTTTCGCTGGATCATGTCTATCTCTTCTATTAATCCAACCTGGTAAGGGTCCCATACTGATGAGCAATACTCAAGAATCGGACGAACAAGCGTTTTGTAAGCTACTTCTTTCGTCGATGAGTCACATTTTCTTAGAATTCTTCCTATGAATCTCAACCTGGCGCCTGCTTTTCCCACTAAATAGAAAAGGCACAATGCCGACTTTAGTACAAGAAGACTGACTCTTCCTACTGTCTATGTTTTGAACCATTCCTGTGACACTAGTTATAGATTCCAATGCTTCACTTCAGGTTTACTGTATCCCTCTGACCTTCTTTTTGACTATGAAACACAGAAATTGCATCGGAATTAAATAGAAAAGGCACAATGCCGACTTAAGTACAAGAAGACTGACTCGTCCTACTGTCTACTTTTTGAACCATTCCTGTGACACTAGTTATATATTCCGATGCTTCACTTCAGGTTTACTGTATCCCTCTGACTTTATTTTTGACGATGAAACACAGAAATTGCATCGTAATTAAATAGAAATGGCACAGTGCCGACTTAAGTACATGTAGAATGCATCTTCCTACGGTCTATGTTTTGAACCATTCCTGTGACACTAGTTATAGATTCCGATGCTTCATTTCAGGTTTACTGTATCCCTTGGAGCTTCTTATTGACGATGGAACACAGATAGTGCATCGGAAATAAATAGAAGAGGCACAATGCCGATTTAAGTACAAGAAGGCTGACTCTCCCTACTGCCTATGTTTTGAACCATTCCTGTGACACTAGTTATAGAATCCGATGCTTCGCTTCAGGTTTACTGTATCCCTCTGACCTTCTTTTTGACTATGAAAAACAGAAATTGCATCGGAATTAAATAGAAAAGTCACAATGCCGACTTAAGTACAAGAAGACTGACTCGTCCTACTATCTATGTTTTGAACCATTCCTGTGACACTAGTTATAGATTCCGATGCTTCACTTTAGGTTTACTGTATCCCTCTGACCCTATTTTTGACGATTAAACACAGAAATTGCATCGGAACAAAATACAAAAAGCACAATGCCGACTTAAGTACAAGAAGACTGACTCTTCTTACTGTCTATGTTTTGAACCATTCCTGTGACACTAGTTATAGATTCCGATGCTTCACTTCAGGTTAACTGTATCCCTTGGACCTTCTCCTTGACGTTGAAACACAGAAAATGCTTTGGAATTAAATACAAGATGCACGATGCCGACTTAAGTACAAGAAGACTGACTCTTGTTACTGACTGTTTTTTACCATTCCTGTGACACTAGTTATAGATGCCGATGCTTCACTTCAGGTTTACTGATTCCCTCCGACCTTCTTATTGACGATGAAACACAGAAATTGCATCGGAATTAAATAAAAAAGCACAATGCCAACATAAGTACAAGAAGACTAACTCCTCTTGCTCACTATGTTTTGAACCATTCCTGTGACACTAGTTATAGATTCTGATGCTTCACTTCAGGTTTACTGTATCCCTTGGACCTTCGTATTGACGATGAAACACAGAAATTGCATCGGAACTAAATACAAAAGGCACAATGCCGACTTAAGTACAAGAAGACTGACTCTTCTTACTGTCTATGTTTTAACCATTCCTGTGACACTAGTTATAGATTCCGAAGCTTTACTTCAGATTTACTGTATCCCTTGCACCTTCTTATTGACGATGAAACACAGATATTGCATCTGAATTAAATACAAAAGGCACAATGCCGACTTAAGTACAAGAAGACTGACCCTTCTTACTGACTATGTTTAGAACCATTCCTGTGACACTAGTTATAGATTCCGATGCTTCACTTCAGGTTTACTGTATCCCTTGGACCTTCGTATTGACGATGAAACACAGAAATTGCATCGGAATTAAATACATAAGGCACAATGCCGACTTAAGTACAAGAAGACTGACTCTTCTTACTGACTATGTTTTGAACCATTCCTGTGACACTAGTTATTGATTACGATGCTTCACTTCAGGTTTACTCTATCCCTAGGACCTTCTTATTGACGATGAAACACAGAAATTGCATCGCAACTAAATACAAAAAACACAATGCCGACTTAAGTGCAAGAAGACTGACTCTTCCTACTGTCTATGTTTTGAACGATTCCTGTGACGTTAGTTATAGATTCCGATGCTTCACTTCAGGTTTTCTGTATCCATTGGACCTTCTTATTGGCGACGAAATACAGAAATTGCATCGGAATTAAATAGAAAAGGCACGATGCCGACTTAAGTACATGATGATTGACTCTTCTTACTGACTGTTTTAAACCAGTCCTGTGACACTAGTTATAGATTCGATGCTTTACTTCAGGTTTACCGTATCCCTCTGACCTTCTTATTGACGATGAAACACAGAAATTGCATCGTAATTAAATAGAAAAGGCACAGTGCCGACTTAAGTACATGTAGAAAGCATCTTCCTACTGTCTATGTTTTGAAAAATTCCTGTGACACTAGTTGTAGATTCCGATGCTTCATTTCAGGTTTACTGTATCCCTTGGAACTTCTTATTGACGATGGAACACAGATAGTGCATCGGAAATAAATAGAAGTAGCACAATGCCGATTTAAGTACAAGAAGGCTGACTCTCCCTACTGCCTATGTTTTGAACCATTCCTGTGACACTAGTTATAGAATCCGATGCTTCGCTTCAGGTTTACTGTATCCTTCTGACCTTCTTTTTGACTATGAAAAACAGAAATTGCATCGGAATTAAATAGAAGAGTCACAATGCCGACTTAAGTACAAGAAGACTGACTCGTCCTACTGTCTATGTTTTGAACCATTCCTGTGACACTAGTTATAGATTCCGATGCTTCACTTTAGGTTTACTGTATCCCTCTGACCCTATTTTTGACGATTAAACACAGAAATTGCATCGGAATTAAATACAAAAAGCACAATGCCGACTTAAGTACAAGAAGACTGACTCTTCTTACTGTCTATGTTTTGAACCATTCCTGTGACACTAGTTATAGATTCCGATGCTTCAATTCAGGTTAACTGTATCCCTTGGACCTTCTTATTGACGTTGAAACACAGAAAATGCTTTGGAATTAAATACAAGATGCACGATGCCGACTTAAGTACAAGAAGACTGACTCTTGTTACTGACTGTTTTTTACCATTCCTGTGACACTAGTTATAGATGCCGATGCTTCACTTCAGGTTTACTGAATCCCTCCGACCTTCTTATTGACGATGAAACACAGAAATTGCATCGGAATTAAATAAAAAAGCACAATGCCAACATAAGTACAAGAAGACTAACTCCTCTTGCTGACTATGTTTTGAACCATTCCTGTGACACTAGTTATAGATTCCGATGCTACACTTCAGGTTTACTGTATCCCTTGGACCTTCGTATTGACGATGAAACACAGAAATTGCATCGGAATTAAATACAAAAGGCACAATGCCGACTTAAGTACAAGAAGACTGACCCTTCTTACTGACTACGTTTAGAACCATTCCTGTGACACTAGTTATAGATTCCGATGCTTCACTTCAGGTTTACTGTATCCCTTGGACCTTCGTATTGACGATGAAACACAGAAATTGCATCGGAATTAAATACATAAGGCACAATGCCGACTTAAGTACAAGAAGACTGACTCTTCTTACTGACTATGTTTTGAACCATTCCTGTGACACTAGTTATTGATTACGATGCTTCACTTCAGGTTTACTCTATCCCTAGGACCTTCTTATTGACGATGAAACACAGAAATTGCATCGCAACTAAATACAAAAAACACAATGCCGACTTCAATTCCAAGAAGACTGACTCTTCCTACTGTCTATGTTTTGAACGATTCCTGTGACGTTAGTTATAGATTCCGATGCTTCACTTCAGGATTACTGTATCCCTTGGACCTTCTTATTGACGATGAAACACAGAACATGCATCGGAATTAAATAGAAAAGGCACAATGCCGACTTAAGTACAAGAAGACTGACTCTTCTTACTGTCTATGTTTTGAACCATTCCTATGCCACTAGTTATAGATTCCGAAGCTTTACTTCAGGATTACTGTATCCCTTGCACCTTCTTATTGACGATGAAACACAGATATTGCACCTGAATTAAATAGAAAATTCACAATGCCAACTTAAGTACAAGAAGACTGACTTTTCTTACTGACTATGTTTGAACCAGTCCTGTGACACTAGTAATAGATTCCGATCCTTCACTTCAGGTTTACTGTATCCATCTGACCTTATTATTGACGACGAAACACAGAAATTGCATCGGAATTAAATAGAAAAGGCACAATGCCGACTTACGTACAAGAAGACTGACTCTTCTTACTGTCTATTTTTGAACCATTCCTGTGACACTAGTTATAGATTCCGATGCTACACTTCAGGTTTACCCTATCCCTAGGACCTTCTTATTGACGATGAAACACAGAAATTGCATCGAAACTAAATACATAAGGCACAATGCCGACTTATGTACAAGAAGACTGACTCTTCCTACTGTCTATGATTTGAACGATTCCTGTTACATTACTTATAGATTCCGATGCTTCACTTCAGGTTTTCTGTATCCATTGGACCTTCTTATTGGCGACGAAATACAGAAATTGCATCGGAATTAAATAGAAAAGGCACGATGCCGACTTAAGTACATGATGATTGACTCTTCTTACTGACTGTTTTAAACCAGTCCTGTGACACTAGTTATAGATTCGATGCTTTACTTCAGGTTTACCGTATCCCTCTGACCTTCTTATTGACGATGAAACACAGAAATTGCATCGGAATTAAATACAAAAGGCACAATGCCGACTTCAGTACAAGAAGACTGACTCTTTTTCTGTCTATGTTTAAATCATTCCTGTGACACTAGTTATAGATTTCGATGCTTCATTTCAGGTTTACTGTATCCCTTGGATCTTCTTATTGACGATGGAACACAGATAGTGCATCGGAAATAAACAGAAGAGGCACAATGCCGACTTAAGTACAAGAAGGCTGACACTCCCTACTGTCTATGTTTTGAACCATTCCTGTGACACTAGTTAGAGATTCCGATGCTTCACTTCAGGTTAACAGTATCCCTCTGACCTTCTTATTGACGATGAAACACAGAAATTGGATCGGAATTAAATACAAAAGGCACAATGCCGACTTAAGTACAAGAAGACTGACCCTTCTTACTGACTGTGTTTAGAACCATTCCTGTGACACTAGTTATAGATTCCGATGCTTCACTTCAGGTTTACTGTATCCCTTGGACCTTCGTATTGACGATGAAACACAGAAATTGCATCGGAACTAAATACAAAAAACACAATGCCGACTTAAGTACAAGAAGACTGACTGTTCCTACTGTCTATGTTTTGAACGATTCCTGTGACATTACTTATAGATTCCGATGCTTCACTTCAGGTTTTCTGAATCCATTGGACCTACTTATTGGCGACGAAATACAGAAATTGCATAGGAACTGAATAGAAAAGGCACGATGCCGACTTAAGTACATGAAGATTGACTCTTCTTACTGACTGTTTTAAACCATTCCTGTGACACTAGTTATAGATTCGATGCTTTACTTCAGGTTTACTGTATCCCTGTGACCTTCGTATTGACGATGAAACACAGAAATTGCATCGGAATTATATACAAAAGGCAAAATGCCGACTTCAGTACAAGAAGACTGACTCTTTTTCTGTCTATGTTTTGAACCATTCCTGTGACACTAGATATAGATTTCGATGCTTTATTTCAGGTTTCCTGTATCCCTTGGATCTTCTTATTGACGATGGAACACAGATAGTGCATCGGAAATAAATAGAAGAGGCACGATGCCGACTTAAGTACAAGAAGGCTGACACTCCCTACTGTCTATGTTTTGAACCATTCCTGTGACACTAGTTAGAGATTCCGATGCTTCACTTCAGGTTAACAGTATCCCTCTGACCTTCTTATTGACGATGAAACACACTAATTGCATCGGAATTAAATTGAAAATGGCACAATGTCAACTTAAGTACAAAAAGACTGACGCTTCTTACAGTCTATGTTTTGAACCATTCCTGTGACGCTAGTTACAGATTCCGATGCTTCACCTCAGGTTCACTGTATCCCTCTGACCTTCTTATTGAAGATGAAATACAGAATTTGCATCGGACATAAATAGAAAAGGCACAATGCCGTCTTAAGTACAAGCAGACTGACTCTTCTTAGTGTCTATGTTTGAACCATTCCTGTGACGCTAGTTACAGATTCCGATGCTTCACATCAGGTTGACTGTATCCCTCGGACCTTCTTATTGACGATGAAACACAGAAATTGGATCGGAATTAAATACAAAAGGCACAATGCCGGCTTAAGTACAAGAAGACTGACTCTTCTTACTGACTGTTTGAACCATTCCTGTGACCCTAGTTATAGATTCCGATGCTTCACTTCAGGTTTACTGTATCCCTCTGACCTTCTTATTGACGATGAAACACAGAAATTGGATCGGAATTAAATACAAAAGGCACAATGCCGGCTTAAGTACAAGAAGACTGACTCTTCTTACTGTCTATGTTTTGAACCAATCCTGTGACACTAGTTATTGATTCCGATGCTTCACTTCAGGTTTACTGTATCCCATGGACCTTCTTATTGACGATGAAAGAGAGAAATTGCATCGGAATTAAAAACAAAAAGCACAATGCCGACTTAAGTACAAGAAAACTGACCCTTCTTACTGTCTATGTTTGAACCATTCCTGTGACACTAGTTATAGATTCCGATGCTTCACTTCAGGTTTACTGTATCACTCTGACCTTCTTATTGACGATGAAACACAGAAATTGCATCAGAATTAAATAGAAAAGGCACAATGCCGACTTAAGTACAAGAAGACTGACTCTTCCTACTGTCTATGTTTTGAACCATTCCTGTGACACTAGTTATAGATTCCGATGCTTCACTTCAGGTTTACTGTATCCCTCTGACCTTCTTTTTGATTATGAAACACAGAAATTGCATCGGAATTAAATAGAAAAGGCACAATGCCGACTTAAGTACAAGAAGACTGACTCGTCCTACTGTCTACTTTTTGAACCATTCCTGTGACACTAGTTATATATTCCGATGCTTCACTTCAGGTTTACTGTATCCCTCTGACTTTATTTTTGACGATGAAACACAGAAATTGCATCGTAATTAAATAGAAAAGGCAGAGTGCCGACTTAAGTACATGTAGAATGCATCTTCCTACTGTCTATGTTTTGAACCATTCCTGTGACACTAGTTATAGTTTCCGATGCTTCATTTCAGGTTTACTGTATCCCTTGGAGCTTCTTATTGACGATGGAACACAGATAGTGCATCGGAAATAAATAGAAGAGGCACAATGCCGATTTAAGTACAAGAAGGCTGACTCTCACTACTGCCTATGTTTTGAACCATTCCTGTGACACTAGTTATAGATTCCGATGCTTCGCTTCGGGTTTACTGTATCCCTCTGACCTTCTTTTTGACTATGAAAAACAGAAATTGCATCGGAATTAAATAGAGAAGTCACAATGCCGACTTAAGTACAAGAAGACTGACTCGTCCTACTGTCTATGTTTTGAACCATTCCTGTGACACTAGTTATAGATTCCGATGCTTCACTTTAGGTTTACTGTATCCCTCTGACCCTATTTTTGACGATTAAACACAGAAATTGCATCGCAATTAAATACAAAAAGCACAATGCCCGTGACGCTAGTTACAGATTCCGATGCTTCACCTCAGGTTCACTGTATCCCTCTGACCTTCTTATTGAAGATGAAATACAGAATTTGCATCGGACATAAATAGAAAAGGCACAATGCCGTCTTAAGTACAAGCAGACTGACTCTTCTTAGTGTCTATGTTTGAACCATTCGTGTGACGCTAGTTACAGATTCCGATGCTTCACATCAGGTTGACTGTATCCCTTGGACCTTCTTATTGACGATGAAACACAGAAATTTCATCGGAATAAAATACATAAGGCACAATGCCGACTAAAGTACAAGAAGACTGACTCTTCTTACCGACTATGTTTTGAACCATTCCTGTGACACTAGTTATAGATTCCGATGCTTCACTTCAGGTTTACTGTTTCCCTCTGACCTTCATATTGACGATGAAACACAGAAATTGCATCGGAAATAAATACCAATGGCACAATGCCAACTTAAGTACATGTAGAGTGAATCTTCCTACTGTCTATGATTTGAACCACTCCTGTGACACTAGTTATAGATTCCGATGCTTCATTTCAGGTTTACTGTATCCCTTGGATCATCTTATTGACGATGGAACACAGATGGTGCATCGGAAATAAATACAAAAGGCACAATGCCGACTTAAGTACAAGAAGACTGACTCTTCTTACTGACTGTTTGAACCATTCCTGTGACACTAGTTATAGATTCCGATGCTTCACTTCAGGTTTACTGTATCCCTCTGACCTTCTTATTGACGATGAAACACAGAAATTGGATCGGAATTAAATACAAAAGGCACAATGCCGACTTAAGTACAAGAAGACTGACTCTTCTTATTGTCTATGTTTTGAACCAATCCTGTGACACTAGTTATTGATTCCGATGCTTCACTTCAGGTTTACTGTATCCCTTGGACCTTCTTATTGACGATGAAAAACAGAAATTGCATCGGAATTAAATACAAAAGGCACAATGCCGACTTAAGTACAAGAAAACTGACCCTTCTTACTGTCTATGTTTGAACCATTCCTGTGACACTAGTTATAGATTCCGATGCTTCACTTCAGGTTTACTGTACCCCTCTGACCTTCTTATTGACTATGAAACACAGAAATTGAATCGGAATTAAATAGAAAAGGCACAATGCCGACTTAAGTACAAGAAGACTGTCTCGTCCTACTGTCTACGTTTTGAACCATTCCTGTGACACTAGTTATAGATTCCGATGATTCACTTCAGGTGTACTGTATCCCTCTGACCTTATTTTTGACGATGAAACACAGAAATTGCATCGGAATTAAATAGAAAAGGCACAATGCCGACTTAAGTACATGTAGAGTGCATCTTCCTACTGTCTATGTTTGAACCATTCCTGTGACACTAGTTATAGATTCCGATGCTTCATTTCAGGTATATTGTATCCCTTGGATCTTCTTATTGACGATGGAACACAGATAGTGCATCGGAAATAAATAGAAGAGGCACAATGCCGATTTAAGTACAAGAAGGCTGACTCTCCCTACTGCCTATGTTTTGAACCATTCCTGTGACACTAGTTATAGAATCCGATGCTTCGCTTCAGGTTTACCGTATCCCTCTGACCTTCTTTTTGACTATGAAAAACAGAAATTGCATCGGAATTAAATAGAAGAGTCACAATGCCGACTTAAGTACAAGAAGACTGACTCGTCCTACTGTCTATGTTTTGAACCATTCCTGTGACACTAGTTATAGATTCCGATGCTTCACTTTAGGTTTACTGTATCCCTCTGACCCTAATTTTGACGATTAAACACAGAAATTGCATCGGAATTAAATACAAAAAGCACAATGCCGACTTAAGTACAAGAAGACTGACTCTTCTTACTGTCTATGTTTTGAACCATTCCTGTGACACTAGTTATAGATTCCGATGCTTCACTTCAGGTTAACTGTATCCCTTGGACCTTCTTATTGACGTTGAAACACAGAAAATGCTTTGGAATTAAATACAAGATGCACGATGCCGACTTAAGTACAAGAAGACTGACTCTTGTTACTGACTGTTTTTTACCATTCCTGTGGCACCAGTTATAGATGCCGATGCTTCACTTCAGGTTTACTGAATCCCTCCGACCTTCTTATTGACGATGAAACACAGAAATTGCATCGGAATTAAATAAAAAAGCACAATGCCAACATAAGTACAAGAAGACTAACTCCTCTTGCTGACTATGTTTTGAACCATTCCTGTGACACTAGTTATAGATTCCGATGCTTCACTTCAGGTTTACTGTATCCCTTGGACCTTCGTATTGACGATGAAACACAGAAATTGCATCGGAATTAAATACAAAAGGCACAATGCCGACTTAAGTACAAGAAGACTGACCCTTCTTACTGTCTATGTTTTGAACCATTCCTGTGACACTAGTTAGAGATTCCGATGCTTCACTTCAGGTTAACAGTATCCCTCTGACCTTCTTATTGACGATGAAACACAGAAATTGGATCGGAATTAAATACAAAAGGCACAATGCCGACTTAAGTACAAGAAGACTGACCCTTCTTACTGACTGTGTTTAGAACCATTCCTGTGACACTAGTTATAGATTCCGATGCTTCACTTCAGGTTTACTGTATCCCTTGGACCTTCGTATTGACGATGAAACACAGAAATTGCATCGGAACTAAATACAAAAAACACAATGCCGACTTAAGTACAAGAAGACTGACTCTTCCTACTGTCTATGTTTTGAACGATTCCTGTGACATTACTTATAGATTCCGATGCTTCACTTCAGGTTTTCTGAATCCATTGGACCTTCTTATTGGCGACGAAATACAGAAATTGCATAGGAATTAAATAGAAAAGGCACGATGCCGACTTAAGTACATGAAGATTGACTCTTCTTACTGACTGTTTTAAACCATTCCTGTGACACTAGTTATAGATTCGATGCTTTACTTCAGGTTTACTGTATCCCTGTGACCTTCGTATTGACGATGAAACACAGAAATTGCATCGGAATTATATACAAAAGGCAAAATGCCGACTTCAGTACAAGAAGACTGACTCTTTTTCTGTCTATGTTTTGAACCATTCCTGTGACACTAGATATAGATTTCGATGCTTTATTTCAGGTTTCCTGTATCCCTTGGATCTTCTTATTGACGATGGAACACAGATAGTGCATCGGAAATAAATAGAAGAGGCACGATGCCGACTTAAGTACAAGAAGGCTGACACTCCCTACTGTCTATGTTTTGAACCATTCCTGTGACACTAGTTAGAGATACCGATGCTTCACTTCAGGTTAACAGTATCCCTCTGACCTTCTTATTGACGATGAAACACACTAATTGCATCGGAATTAAGTACAAAAGGCACAATGCCGACTTAAGTACAAGAAGACTGACTCTTCTTACCGACTATGTTTTGAACCATTCCGGTGACACTAGTTATAGATTCCGATGCTTCACTTCAGGTTTACTGTTTCCCTCTGACCTTCTTATTGACGATGAAACACAGAAATTGCATCGGAAATAAATACTAAAGGCACAATGCCAACTTAAGTACATGTAGAGTGAATCTTCCTACTGTCTATGTTTTGAACCACTCCTGTGACACTAGTTATAGATTCCGATGCTTCATTTCAGGTTTACTGTATCTCTTGGATCTTCTTGTTGACGATGGAACACAGATAGTGCATCGGAAATAAATACAAAAGGCACAATGCCGGCTTAAGTACAAGAAGACTGACTCTTCTTACTGTCTATGTTTTGAACCAATCCTGTGACACTAGTTATTGATTCCGATGCTTCACTTCAGGTTTACTGTATCCCATGGACCTTCTTATTGACGATGAAAGAGAGAAATTGCATCGGAATTAAAAACAAAAAGCACAATGCCGACTTAAGTACAAGAAAACTGACCCTTCTTACTGTCTATGTTTTAACCATTCCTGTGACACTAGTTATAGATTCCGAAGCTTTACTTCAGATTTACTGTATCCCTTGCACCTTCTTATTGACGATGAAACACAGATATTGCAACTGAATTAAATACAAAAGGCACAATGCCGACTTAAGTACAAGAAGACTGACCCTTCTTACTGACTATGTTTAGGACCATTCCTGTGACACTAGTTATAGATTCCGATGCTTCACTTCAGGTTTACTGTATCCCTTGGACCTTCGTATTGACGATGAAACACGGAAATTGCATCGGAATTAAATACAAAAGGCACAATGCCGACTTAAGTACAAGAAGACTGACTCTTCTTACTGACTATGTTTTGAACCATTCCTGTGACACTAGTTATAGATTCCGATGCTTCACTTCAGGTTTACTGTATCCCTTGGACCTTCGTATTGACGATGAAACACAGAACATGCATCGGAATTAAATAGAAAAGGCACAATGCCGACTTGAGTACAAGAAGACTGACTCTTCTTACTGTCTATGTTTTGAACCATTCCTATGCCACTAGTTATAGATTCCGAAGCTTTACTTCAGGATTACTGTATCCCTTGCACCTTCTTATTGACGATGAAACACAGATATTGCACCTGAATTAAATAGAAAATTCACAATGCCAACTTAAGTACAAGAAGACTGACTTTTCTTACTGACTATGTTTGAACCATTCCTGTGACACTAGTAATAGATTCCGATGCTTCACTTCAGGTTTACTGTATCCTTCTGACCTTATTATTGACGACGAAACACAGAAATTGCATCGGAATTAAATAGAAAAGGCACAATGCCGACTTAAGTACAAGAAGACTGACTCTTCTTACTGTCTATGTTTTGAACGATTCCTGTGACACTAGTTAGAGATTCCGATGCTTCACTTCAGGTTAACAGTATCCCTCTGACCTTCTTATTGACGATGAAACACAGAAATTGGATCGGAATTAAATACAAAAGGCACAATGCCGACTTAAGTACAAGAAGACTGACTCTTCTTACTGTCTATGTTTTGAACCATTCCCGTGACGCTAGTTACAGATTCCGATGCTTCACCTCAGGTTCACTGTATCCCTCTGACCTTCTTATTGAAGATGAAATACAGAATTTGCATCGGACATAAATAGAAAAGGCACAATGCCGTCTTAAGTACAAGCAGACTGACTCTTCTTAGTGTCTATGTTTGAACCATTCGTGTGACGCTAGTTACAGATTCCGATGCTTCACATCAGGTTGACTGTATCCCTTGGACCTTCTTATTGACGATGAAACACAGAAATTTCATCGGAATTAAATACATAAGGCACAATGCCGACTAAAGTACAAGAAGACTGACTCTTCTTACCGACTATGTTTTGAACCATTCCTGTGACACTAGTTATAGATTCCGATGCTTCACTTCAGGTTTACTGTTTCCCTCTGACCTTCATATTGACGATGAAACACAGAAATTGCATCGGAAATAAATACCAATGGCGCAATGCCAACTTAAGTACATGTAGAGTGAGTCTTCCTACTGTCTATGATTTGAACCACTCCTGTGACACTAGTTATAGATTCCGATGCTTCATTTCAGGTTTACTGTATCCCTTGGATCTTCTTATTGACGATGGAACACAGATGGTGCATCGGAAATAAATACAAAAGGCACAATGCCGACTTAAGTACAAGAAGACTGACTCTTCTTACTGACTGTTTGAACCATTCCTGTGACACTAGTTATAGATTCCGATGCTTCACTTCAGGTTTACTGTATCCCTCTGACCTTCTTATTGACGATGAAACACAGAAATTGGATCGGAATTAAATACAAAAGGCACAATGCCGACTTAAGTACAAGAAGACTGACTCTTCTTACTGTCTATGTTTTGAACCAATCCTGTGACACTAGTTATTGATTCCGATGCTTCACTTCAGGTTTACTGTATCCCTTGGACCTTCTTATTGACGATGAAAAACAGAAATTGCATCGGAATTAAATACAAAAGGCACAATGCCGACTTAAGTACAAGAAAACTGACCCTTCTTAATGTCTATGTTTGAACCATTCCTGTGACACTAGTTATAGATTCCGATGCTTCACTTCAGGTTTACTGTATCCCTCTGACCTTCTTATTGACTATGAAACACAGAAATTGAATCGGAATTAAATAGAAAAGGCACAATGCCGACTTAAGTACAAGAAGACTGTCTCGTCCTACTGTCTACGTTTTGAACCATTCCTGTGACACTAGTTATAGATTCCGATGATTCACTTCAGGTGTACTGTATCCCTTTGACCTTATTTTTGACGATGAAACACAGAAATTGCATCGGAATTAAATAGAAAAGGCACAATGCCGACTTAAGTACATGTAGAGTGCATCTTCCTACTGTCTATGTTTGAACCATTCCTGTGACACTAGTTATAGATTCCGATGCTTCATTTCAGGTATATTGTATCCCTTGGATCTTCTTATTGTCGATGGAACACAGGTAGTGCATCGGAAATAAATAGAAGAGGCACAATGCCGATTGAAGTACAAGAAGGCTGACTCTCCCTACTGCCTATGTTTTGAACCATTCCTGTGACACTAGTTATAGATTCCGATGCTTCACTTCAGGTTTACTGTATCCCTCTGACCTTCTTATTGACTATGAAACACAGAAATGGCATCGGAATTAAATAGAAAAGGCACAATGCCGACTTAAGTACAAGAAGACTGACTCGTCCTACTGTCTACGTTTTGAACCATTCCTGTGACACTAGTTATAGATTCCGATGATTCACTTCAGGTGTACTGTATCCCTCTGACCTTATTTTTGACGATGAAACACAGAAATTGCATCGGAATTAAATAGAAAAGTCACAATGCCGACTTAAGTACAAGAAGACTGACTCGTCCTACTGTCTATGCTTTGAACCATTCCTGTGACACTAGTTATAGATTCCGATGCTTCACTTTAGGTTTACTGTATCCCTCTGACCCTATTTTTGACGATTAAACACAGAAATTGCATCGGAATTAAATACAAAAGGCACGATGCCGACTTAAGTACAAGAAGACTGACTCTTCTTACTGTCTATGTTTTGAACCATTCCTGTGACACTAGTTATACATTCCCATGCTTCACTTCAGGTTAACTGTATCCCTTGGACCTTCTTATTGACGTTGAAACACAGAAAATGCATTGGAATTAAATACAAAATGCACGATGCAGACTTAAGTACAAGAAGACTGACTCTTCTCACTGACTGTTTTTAACCATTCCTGTGACACTAGTTATAGATTCCGATGCTTCACTTCAGGTTTACTGAATCCCTCCGACCTACTTATTGACGATGAAACACAGAAATTGCATCGGAATTAAATAAAAAAGCACAATGCCAACATAAGTACAAGAAGACTAACTCCTCTTGCTGACTATGTTTTCAACCATTCCTGTGACACTAGTTATAGATTCCGATGCTTCACTTCAGATTTACTGTATCCCTTGGACCTTCGTATTGACGATGAAACACAGAAATTGCATCGGAATTAAATACAAAAGGCACAATGCCGACTTAAGTACAAGAAGACTGACTCTTCTTACTTGCTATGTTTTGAACCATTCCTGTGACACTAGTTATAGATTCCGATGCTTCACTTCAGGGTTACTCTATCCCTAGGACCTTCTTATTGACGATGAAACACAGAAATTGCATCGGAACTAAATACAAAAGGCACAATGCCGACTTAAGTACAAGAAGACTGACTCCTCCTACTGTCTATGTTTTGAACGATTCCTGTGACATTAGTTATAGATTCCGATGCTTCACTTCAGGTTTACTGTATCCATTGGACCTTCTTATTGGCGACGAAATACAGAAATTGCATCGGAATTAAAAAAAAAGGCACGATGCCGACTTAAGTACAAGAAGACTGACTCTTCTTACTGTCTATGTTTTGAACCATTCCTGTGACACTAGTTATAGATTCCGAAGCTTTACTTCAGGTTTACCTTATCCCTTGCACCTTCTTATTGCAGATGAAACACAGAAATTGCATCGGAATTAAATACAAAAGGCACAATGCCGACTTAAGTACAAGAAGACTGACTCTTCTTACTGACTATGTTTTGAACCATTCCTGTGACACTAGTTATAGATTCCGATGCTTCACTTCAGGGTTACTCTATCCCTAGGACCTTCTTATTGACGATGAAACACAGAAATTGCATCGGAACTAAATACAAAAGGCACAATGCCGACCTAAGTACAAGAAGACTGACTCCTCCTACTGTCTATGTTTTGAACGATTCCTGTGACATTAGTTATAGATTCCGATGCTTCACTTCAGGTTTACTGTATCCATTGGACCTTCTTATTGGCGACGAAATACAGAAATTGCATCGGAATTAAAAAAAAAGGCACGATGCCGACTTAAGTACAAGAAGACTGACACTTCCTACTGTCTATGTTTTGAACGATTCCTGTGACGTTAGTTATAGATTCCGATGCTTCAATTCAGGTTTACTGTATCCCTTGGACCTTCTTATTGACGATGAAACACAGAACATGCATCGGAATTAAATACAAAAGGCACAACGCCGACTTATTACATGAAGATTGACTCTTCTTACTGACTGTTTTGAACCATTCCTGTGACACTAGTTATAGATTCCGATGCTTCACTTCAGGTTTACTGTAACCCTCTGACCTTCTTATTGACGATGAAACACAGAAATTGGATCGAAATTAAATAGAAAAGGCACAATGCCGACTTAAGTACAAGAAGACTGACTCTTCTTACTGTCTATGTTTTGAACCATTCCTGTGACACTAGTTATAGATTCCGAAGCTTTACTTCAGGTTTACTGTATCCCTTGCACCTTCTTATTGACGATGAAACACAGATATTGCATCTGAATTAAATAGAAAAGGCACAATGCCGACTTAAGTACAAGAATACTGATTTTTCTTCCTGACTATGTTTGAACCATTCCTGTGACACTAGTAATATATTCCGATGCTTCACATCAGGTTTACTGTATCCATCTGACCTTATTATTGACGACGAAACACAGAAATTGCATCGGAATTAAATAGAAAAGGCACAATGCCGACTTACGTACAAGAAGACTGACTCTTCTTACTGTCTATGTTTTGAACCATTCCTGTGACACTAGTTATAGATTCCGATGCTTCACTTCAGGTTTACTGTATCCCTTGGACCTTCTTATTGACGATGATACACCGAAATTGCATCGGAATTTAATAGAAAAGGCACAATGCCGACTTAAGTACATGAAGACTGACGCTTCTTACTGTCTATGTTTTGAACCATTCCTGTGACGCTAGTTACAGATTCAGATGCTTCACTTCAGGGTTACTGTATCCCTCTAACATTAATATTGACGATAAAACTCAGAAATTGCATCGGAATTAAATAGAAACGGTACAATGCCGATTTAAGTACAAGAAAACTGACTCTTCCTACATTCTATGGTTTGAACCATTCCTGTGACACTAGTTATAGATTCCGATTCTTCACTTCAGGTTTACTGTATCCCTTGGACGTTCTTATTGACGATGAAACACAGAAATTGCATCGGAATTAAATAGAAAAGGCACAATGCCGACTTAAGTACAAGAAGAGTGACTCTTCTTACTGACTATGTTTTGAACCATTCTTGTGACGCTAGTTACAGATTCCGATGCTTCACTTCAGGTTTACTGTATCCCTTGGACCTTCTTATAGACGATGAAACACAAATATTGCATCGTAATTAAATACAAAAGGCACAATGCCGACTTAAGTACACGAAGACTGACTCTTCCTACTGTCTATGTTTTGGTCCATACCTGTGACACTAGTTATAGATTCCGATGCTTCACTTCAGGTTTACTGTATCCCTCTGACCTTCTTTATGACGATGAAACACAGAAATTGCATCGGAATTAAATACAAAAGGCACAATGCCGACTTAAGTAAAAGAAGTCTGACTCTTCCTACTGTCTATGTTTTGATCCATTCCTGTGACACTATTTATAGATTCCGATGCTTCTCCTCAGGTTCACTGTATCCCTCTGACCTTCTTATTGAAGATGAAACACAGAAATAGCATCGGAATTAAATAGAAATGGCACAATGCCGACTTAAGTACAAGAAGCCTGACTCTTCTTACTGTCTATGTTTTAAACCATTCCTGTGACACTAGTTATGGATTCCGATGCTTCACTTCAGGTTTACTGTATCCCTCTGACCTTCTTTATGACGATGAAACACAGAAATTGCATCGGAATTAAGTACAAAAGGCACAATGCCGTCTTAAGTACAAGAAGACTGACTCTTCTTACTCACTGTTTTGGACCATTCCTGTGACACTAGTTATAGATTCCGATGCTTCACTTCAGGTTTACTGTATCCCTCTGACCTTCTTATTGACGATGAAACAGAGAAATTGGATCGGAATTAAATACAAAAGGCACAATGCCGACTTAAGTACAAGAAGACTGACTCTTCTTACTGTCTATGTTTTGAACCATTCCTGTGACACCAGTTATGGATTCCGATGCTTCACTTCAGGTTTACGGTGTCCCTTGGACCTTCTTATTGGCGATGAAATACAGATATTGCATCGGAATTAAGTACAAAAGTCACAATGCCGACTTAAGTACAAGAAGACTGACTCTTCTAACTGCCTATGGTTTGAACCATTCCTGTGACACTAGTTACAGATTCCGATGCTTCACTTTAGGTTTACTGTATCCCTTGGACCTTCTTATTGACGAAGAACACAGAAATTGCATCAGAATTAAATAGAAAAGGCACAATGCCGACTTAAGTACAAGAAGCCTGACTCTTCCTACTGACTATGTTTTGAACCATTCCAGTGACACTAAGTATAGATTCCGATGCTTCACTTCAGGTTCACTGTATCCCTCTGACCTTCTTTTTGACGATGAAACACAGAAATTACATCGGAATTAAATACAAAAGGCACAATGCCGACTTAAGTACAAGAAGACTGACTCTTCTTACTGTCTGTGTTTTGAACCATTCCAGTGACACTAGTTATAGATTCCGATGCTTCACTTCAGGTTTACTGTGTCCCTTGGACCTCCTTATTGACGATAAAACACCGAAATTGCATAGGAATTAAATAGAAAAGGCACAATGCCGACTTAAGTACAAGAAGACTGACACTTCTTACTGTCTATGTTTTGAACCATTCCAGTGACGCTAGTTACAGATTCCGATGCTTCACTTCAGGGTTACTGTATCCCTCTGACATTCATATTGACGATAAAACTCAGAAATTGCTTCGGAATTAAATAGAAAAGGCACAATGCTGACTTAAGTACAAGAAGACTGACTCTTCCTACTGTCTATGTTTGGACCATTCCTGTGACACTAGTTACAGATTCCGATGCTTCACTTCAGGTTTACTGTATCCCTCTGCCTTCTTTATGACGATGAAACACAGATATTGCATCGGAATTAAATACAAAAGGCACAATGCCGACTTATATAAAAGAAGACTGACTCTTCCTACTGTCTATATTTAGGACCATTCCTGTGACACTATTTATAGATTCCGATGCTTCTCCTCAGGTTCACTGTATCCCTCAGAACTTCTTATTGAAGATGAAACACAGAAATTGGATCGGAATTAAATACAAAAGGCACAATGCCGACTTAAGTACAAGAAGACTGACTCTTCTTACTGTCTATGTTTTGAACCAATCCTGTGACACTAGTTATAGATTCCGATGCTTCATTTCAGGTTTACTGTATCCCTTGGATCTTCTTATTGACGATGGAACACAGATGGTGCATCGGAAATGAATACAAAAGGCACAATGCCGACTTAAGTACAAGAAGACTGACTCTTCTTACTGACTGTTTGAACCATTCCTGTGACACTAGTTGTAGATTCCGATGCTTCACTTCAGGTTTACTGTATCCCTCTGACCTTCTTATTGACGATGAAACACAGAAATTGGATCGGAATTAAATACAAAAGGCACAATGCCGACTTAAGTACAAGAAGACTGACTCCTCTTACTGTCTATGTTTTGAACCAATCCTGTGACACTAGTTATTGATTCCGATGCTTCACTTCAGGTTTACTGTATCCCTTAGACCTTCTTATTGACGATGAAAAACAGAAATTGCATCGGAATTAAATACAAAAGGCACAATGCCGACTTAAGTACAAGAAAACTGACCCTTCTTACTGTCTATGTTTGAACCATTCCTGTGACACTAGTTATAGATTCCGATGCTTCACTTCAGGTTTACTGTATCCCTCTGACCTTCTTATTGACTATGAAAGACAGAAATTGCATCGGAATTAAATAGAAAAGGCACAATGCCGACTTAAGTACAAGAAGACTGTCTCGTCCTACTGTCTACGTTTTGAACCATTCCTGTGACACTAGTTATAGATTCCGATGATTCACTTCAGGTGTACTGTATCCCTCTGACCTTATTTTTGACGATGAAACACAGAAATTGCATCGGAATTAAATTGAAAAGGCACAATGCCGACTTAAGTACATGTAGAGTGCATCTTCCTACTGTCTATGTTTGAACCATTCCTGTGACACTTGTTATAGATTCCGATGATTCACTTCAGGTGTACTGTATCCCTCTGACCTTATTTTTGACGATGAAACACAGAAATTGCATCGGAATTAAATAGAAAAGTCACAATGCCGACTTAAGTACAAGAAGACTGACTCGTCCTACTGTCTATGCTTTGAACCATTCCTGTGACACTAGTTATAGATTCCGATGCTTCACTTTAGGTTTACTGTATCCCTCTGACCTTATTTTTGACGATTAAACACAGAAATTGCATCGGAATTAAATACAAAAGGCACGATGCCGACTTAAGTACAAGAAGACTGACTCTTCTTACTGTCTATGTTTTGAACCATTCCTGTGACACTAGTTATACATTCCCATGCTTCACTTCAGGTTAACTGTATCCCTTGGACCTTCTTATTGACGTTGAAACACAGAAATTGCATCGGAATTAAATACAAAAGGCACAATGCCGACTTAAGTACAAGAAGACTGACGCTTCTTACTGTCTATGTTTTGAACCATTCCTGTGACACTAGTTAGAGATTCCGATGCTTCACTTCAGGTTAACAGTATCCCTCTGACCTTCTTATTGACGATGAAACACAGAAATTGGATCGGAATTAAATACAAAAGGCACAATGCCGACTTAAGTACAAGAAGACTGACCCTTCTTACTGACTGTGTTTAGAACCATTCCTGTGACACTAGTTATAGATTCCGATGCTTCACTTCAGGTTTACTGTATCCCTTGGACCTTCGTATTGACGATGAAACACAGAAATTGCATCGGAACTAAATACAAAAAACACAATGCCGACTTAAGTACAAGAAGACTGACTCTTCCTACTGTCTATGTTTTGAACGATTCCTGTGACATTACTTATAGATTCCGATGCTTCACTTCAGGTTTTCTGAATCCATTGGACCTTCTTATTGGCGACGAAATACAGAAATTGCATAGGAATTAAATAGAAAAGGCACGATGCCGACTTAAGTACATGAAGATTGACTCTTCTTACTGACTGTTTTAAACCATTCCTGTGACACTAGTTATAGATTTCGATGCTTTATTTCAGGTTTCCTGTATCCCTTGGATCTTCTTATTGACGATGGAACACAGATAGTGCATCGGAAATAAATAGAAGAGGCACGATGCCGACTTAAGTACAAGAAGGCTGACACTCCCTACTGTCTATGTTTTGAACCATTCCTGTGACACTAGTTAGAGATTCCGATGCTTCACTTCAGGTTAACAGTATCCCTCTGACCTTCTTATTGACGATGAAACACACTAATTGCATCGGAATTAAATTGAAAATGGCACAATGTCAACTTAAGTACAAAAAGACTGACGCTTCTTACTGTCTATGTTTTGAACCATTCCTGTGACGCTAGTTACAGATTCCGATGCTTCACCTCAGGTTCACTGTATCCCTCTGACCTTCTTATTGAAGATGAAATACAGAATTTGCATCGGACATAAATAGAAAAGGCACAATGCCGTCTTAAGTACAAGCAGACTGACTCTTCTTAGTGTCTATGTTTGAACCATTCCTGTGACGCTAGTTACAGATTCCGATGCTTCACATCAGGTTGACTGTATCCCTCGGACCTTCTTATTGACGATGAAACACAGAAATTTCATCGGAATTAAGTACAAAAGGCACAATGCCGACTTAAGTACAAGAAGACTGACTCTTCTTACCGACTATGTTTTGAACCATTCCGGTGACACTAGTTATAGATTCCGATGCTTCACTTCAGGTTTACTGTTTCCCTCTGACCTTCTTATTGACGATGAAACACAGAAATTGCATCGGAAATAAATACTAAAGGCACAATGCCAACTTAAGTACATGTAGAGTGAATCTTCCTACTGTCTATGTTTTGAACCACTCCTGTGACACTAGTTATAGATTCCGATGCTTCATTTCAGGTTTACTGTATCTCTTGGATCTTCTTGTTGACGATGGAACACAGATAGTGCATCGGAAATAAATACAAAAGGCACAATGCCGACTTAAGTACAAGAAGACTGCCTCTTCTTACTGACTGTTTGAACCTTTCCTGTGACCCTAGTTATAGATTCCGATGCTTCACTTCAGGTTTACTGTATCCCTCTGACCTTCTTATTGACGATGAAACACAGAAATTGGATCGGAATTAAATACAAAAGGCACAATGCCGGCTTAAGTACAAGAAGACTGACTCTTCTTACTGTCTATGTTTTGAACCAATCCTGTGACACTAGTTATTGATTCCGATGCTTCACTTCAGGTTTACTGTATCCCATGGACCTTCTTATTGACGATGAAAGAGAGAAATTGCATCGGAATTAAAAACAAAAAGCACAATGCCGACTTAAGTACAAGAAAACTGACCCTTCTTACTGTCTATGTTTGAACCATTCCTGTGACTCTAGTTATAGATTCCGATGCTTCACTTCAGGTTTACTGTATCACTCTGACCTTCTTATTGACGATGAAACACAGAAATTGCATCAGAATTAAATAGAAAAGGCACAATGCCGACTTAAGTACAAGAAGACTGACTCTTCCTACTGTCTATGTTTTGAACCATTCCTGTGACACTAGTTATAGATTCCGATGCTTCACTTCAGGTTTACTGTATCCCTCTGACCTTCTTTTTGATTATGAAACACAGAAATTGCATCGGAATTAAATAGAAAAGGCACAATGCCGACTTAAGTACAAGAAGACTGACTCGTCCTACTGTCTACTTTTTGAACCATTCCTGTGACACTAGTTATATATTCCGATGCTTCACTTCAGGTTTACTGTATCCCTCTGACCCTATTTTTGACGATTAAACACAGAAATTGCATCGCAATTAAATACAAAAAGCACAATGCCGACTTAAGTACAAGAAGACTGACTCTTCTTACTGACTATGTTTTGAACCATTCCTGTGACACTAGTTATAGATTCCGATGCTTCACTTCAGGTTTACTGTATCCCTAGGACCTTCTTATTGACGATGTAACACAGAAATTGCATCGGAACTAAATACAAAAGGCACAATGCCGACTTAAGTACAAGAAGACTGACTCTTCTTACTGTCTATGTTTTAACCATTCCTGTGACACTAGTTATAGATTCCGAAGCTTTACTTCAGATTTACTGTATCCCTTGCACCTTCTTATTGACGATGAAACACAGATATTGCAACTGAATTAAATACAAAAGACACAATGCCGACTTAAGTACAAGAAGACTGACCCTTCTTACTGACTATGTTTAGGACCATTCCTGTGACACTAGTTATAGATTCCGATGCTTCACTTCAGGTTTACTGTATCCCTTGGACCTTCGTATTGACGATGAAACACAGAAATTGCATCGGAATTAAATACAAAAGGCACAATGCCGACTTAAGTACAAGAAGACTGACTCTTCTTACTGACTATGTTTTGAACCATTCCTGTGACACTAGTTATAGATTCCGATGCTTCACTTCAGGTTTACTGTATCCCTTGGACCTTCGTATTGACGATGAGACACAGAACATGCATCGGAATTAAATAGAAAAGGCACAATGCCGACTTGAGTACAAGAAGACTGACTCTTCTTACTGTCTATGTTTTGAACCATTCCTATGCCACTAGTTATAGATTCCGAAGCTTTACTTCAGGATTACTGTATCCCTTGCACCTTCTTATTGACGATGAAACACAGATATTGCACCTGAATTAAATAGAAAATTCACAATGCCAACTTAAGTACAAGAAGACTGACTTTTCTTACTGACTATGTTTGAACCATTCCTGTGACACTAGTAATAGATTCCGATGCTTCACTTCAGGTTTACTGTATCCTTCTGACCTTATTATTGACGACGAAACACAGAAATTGCATCGGAATTAAATAGAAAAGGCACAATGCCGACTTAAGTACAAGAAGACTGACTCTTCTTACTGTCTATGTTTTGAACGATTCCTGTGACACTAGTTAGAGATTCCGATGCTTCACTTCAGGTTAACAGTATCCCTCTGACCTTCTTATTGACGATGAAACACAGAAATTGGATCGGAATTAAATACAAAAGGCACAATGCCGACTTAAGTACAAGAAGACTGACTCTTCTTACTGTCTATGCTTTGAACCATTCCCGTGACGCTAGTTACAGATTCCGATGCTTCACCTCAGGTTCACTGTATCCCTCTGACCTTCTTATTGAAGATGAAATACAGAATTTGCATCGGACATAAATAGAAAAGGCACAATGCCGTCTTAAGTACAAGCAGACCGACTCTTCTTAGTGTCTATGTTTGAACCATTCGTGTGACGCTAGTTACAGATTCCGATGCTTCACATCAGGTTGACTGTATCCCTTGGACCTTCTTATTGACGATGAAACACAGAAATTTCATCGGAATTAAATACATAAGGCACAATGCCGACTAAAGTACAAGAAGACTGACTCTTCTTACCGACTATGTTTTGAACCATTCCTGTGACACTAGTTATAGATTCCGATGCTTCACTTCAGGTTTACTGTTTCCCTCTGACCTTCATATTGACGATGAAACACAGAAATTGCATCGGAAATAAATACCAATGGCACAATGCCAACTTAAGTACATGTAGAGTGAGTCTTCCTACTGTCTATGATTTGAACCACTCCTGTGACACTAGTTATAGATTCCGATGCTTCATTTCAGGTTTACTGTATCCCTTGGATCTTCTTATTGACGATGGAACACAGATGGTGCATCGGAAATAAATACAAAAGGCACAATGCCGACTTAAGTACAAGAAGACTGACTCTTCTTACTGACTGTTTGAACCATTCCTGTGACACTAGTTATAGATTCCGATGCTTCACTTCAGGTTTACTGTATCCCTCTGACCTTCTTATTGACGATGAAACACAGAAATTGGATCGGAATTAAATACAAAAGGCACAATGCCGACTTAAGTACAAGAAGACTGACTCTTCTTACTGTCTATGTTTTGAACCAATCCTGTGACACTAGTTATTGATTCCGATGCTTCACTTCAGGTTTACTGTATCCCTTGGACCTTCTTATTGACGATGAAAAACAGAAATTGCATCGGAATTAAATACAAAAGGCACAATGCCGACTTAAGTACAAGAAAACTGACCCTTCTTAATGTCTATGTTTGAACCATTCCTGTGACGCTAGTTATAGATTCCGATGCTTCACTTCAGGTTTACTGTATCCCTCTGACCTTCTTATTGACTATGAAACACAGTAATTGAATCGGAATTAAATAGAAAAGGCACAATGCCGACTTAAGTACAAGAAGACTGTCTCGTCCTACTGTCTACGTTTTGAACCATTCCTGTGACACTAGTTATAGATTCCGATGATTCACTTCAGGTGTACTGTATCCCTCTGACCTTATTTTTGACGATGAAACACAGAAATTGCATCGGAATTAAATAGAAAAGGCACAATGCCGACTTAAGTACATGTAGAGTGCATCTTCCTACTGTCTATGTTTGAACCATTCCTGTGACACTAGTTATAGATTCCGATGCTACATTTCAGGTATATTGTATCCCTTGGATCTTCTTATTGTCGATGGAACACAGATAGTGCATCGGAAATAAATAGAAGAGGCACAATGCCGATTGAAGTACAAGAAGGCTGACTCTCCCTACTGCCTATGTTTTGAACCATTCCTGTGACACTAGTTATAGATTCCGATGCTTCACTTCAGGTTTACTGTATCCCTCTGACCTTCTTATTGACTATGAAACACAGAAATGGCATCGGAATTAAATAGAAAAGGCACAATGCCGACTTAAGTACAAGAAGACTGACTCGTCCTACTGTCTACGTTTTGAACCATTCCTGTGACACTAGTTATAGATTCCGATGCTTCACTTCAGGTTTACTGTATCCCTCTGACCTTCTTATTGACTATGAAACACAGAAATGGCATCGGAATTAAATAGAAAAGGCACAATGCCGACTTAAGTACAAGAAGACTGACTCGTCCTACTGTCTACGTTTTGAACCATTCCTGTGACACTAGTTATAGAGTCCGATGATTCACTTCAGGTGTACTGTATCCCTCTGACCTTATTTTTGACGATGAAACACAGAAATTGCATCGGAATTAAATAGAAAAGTCACAATGCCGACTTAAGTACAAGAAGACTGACTCGTCCTACTGTCTATGCTTTGAACCATTCCTGTGACACTAGTTATAGATTCCGATGCTTCACTTTAGGTTTACTGTATCCCTCTGACCCTATTTTTGACGATTAAACACAGAAATTGCATCGGAATTAAATACAAAAGGCACGATGCCGACTTAAGTACAAGAAGACTGACTCTTCTTACTGTCTATGTTTTGAACCATTCCTGTGACACTAGTTATACATTCCCATGCTTCACTTCAGGTTAACTGTATCCCTTGGACCTTCTTATTGACGTTGAAACACAGAAAATGCATTGGAATTAAATACAAAATGCACATTGCAGACTTCAGTACAAGAAGACTGACTCTTCTCACTGACTGTTTTTAACCATTCCTGTGACACTAGTTATAGATTCCGATGCTTCACTTCAGGTTTACTGAATCCCTCCGACCTACTTATTGACGATGAAACACAGAAATTGCATCGGAATTAAATAAAAAAGCACAATGCCAACATAAGTACAAGAAGACTAACTCCTCTTGCTGACTATGTTTTCAACCATTCCTGTGACACTAGTTATAGATTCCGATGCTTCACTTCAGATTTACTGTATCCCTTGGACCTTCGTATTGACGATGAAACACAGAAATTGCATCGGAATTAAATACAAAAGGCACAATGCCGACTTAAGTACAAGAAGACTGACTCTTCTTACTGACTATGTTTTGAACCATTCCTGTGACACTAGTTATAGATTCCGATGCTTCACTTCAGGGTTACTCTATCCCTAGGACCTTCTTATTGACGATGAAACACAGAAATTGCATCGGAACTAAATACAAAAGGCACAATGCCGACTTAAGTACAAGAAGACTGACTCCTCCTACTGTCTATGTTTTGAACGATTCCTGTGACATTAGTTATAGATTCCGATGCTTCACTTCAGGTTTACTGTATCCATTGGACCTTCTTATTGGCGACGAAATACAGAAATTGCATCGGAATTAAAAAAAAAGGCACGATGCCGACTTAAGTACAAGAAGACTGACTCTTCTTACTGTCTATGTTTTGAACCATTCCTGTGACACTAGTTATAGATTCCGAAGCTTTACTTCAGGTTTACTTTATCCCTTGCACCTTCTTATTGCAGATGAAACACAGAAATTGCATCGGAATTAAATACAAAAGGCACAATGCCGACTTAAGTACAAGAAGACTGACTCTTCTTACTGACTATGTTTTGAACCATTCCTGTGACACTAGTTATAGATTCCGATGCTTCACTTCAGGGTTACTCTATCCCTAGGACCTTCTTATTGACGATGAAACACAGAAATTGCATCGGAACTAAATACAAAAGGCACAATGCCGACCTAAGTACAAGAAGACTGACTCCTCCTACTGTCTATGTTTTGAACGATTCCTGTGACATTAGTTATAGATTCCGATGCTTCACTTCAGGTTTACTGTATCCATTGGACCTTCTTATTGGCGACGAAATACAGAAATTGCATCGGAATTAAAAAAAAAGGCACGATGCCGACTTAAGTACAAGAAGACTGACACTTCCTACTGTCTATGTTTTGAACGATTCCTGTGACGTTAGTTATAGATTCCGATGCTTCACTTCAGGTTTACTGTATCCCTTGGACCTTCTTATTGACGATGAAACACAGAACATGCATCGGAATTAAATACAAAAGGCACAACGCCGACTTATTACATGAAGATTGACTGTTCTTACTGACTGTTTTGAACCATTCCTGTGACACTAGTTATAGATTCCGATGCTTCACTTCAGGTTTACTGTAACCCTCTGACCTTCTTATTGACGATGAAACACAGAAATTGGATCGAAATTAAATAGAAAAGGCACAATGCCGACTTAAGTACAAGAAGACTGACTCTTCTTACTGTCTATGTTTTGAACCATTCCTGTGACACTAGTTATAGATTCCGAAGCTTTACTTCAGGTTTACTGTATCCCTTGCACCTTCTTATTGACGATGAAACACAGATATTGCATCTGAATTAAATAGAAAAGGCACAATGCCGACTTAAGTACAAGAATACTGATTTTTCTTACTGACTATGTTTGAACCATTCCTGTGACACTAGTAATATATTCCGATGCTTCACATCAGGTTTACTGTATCCATCTGACCTTATTATTGACGACGAAACACAGAAATTGCATCGGAATTAAATAGAAAAGGCACAATGCCGACTTACGTACAAGAAGACTGACTCTTCTTACTGTCTATGTTTTGAACCATTCCTGTGACACTAGTTATAGATTCCGATGCTTCACTTCAGGTTTACTGTATCCCTTGGACCTTCTTATTGACGATGATACACCGAAATTGCATCGGAATTTAATAGAAAAGGCACAATGCCGACTTAAGTACATGAAGACTGACGCTTCTTACTGTCTATGTTTTGAACCATTCCTGTGACGCTAGTTACAGATTCAGATGCTTCACTTCAGGGTTACTGTATCCCTCTAACATTAATATTGACGATAAAACTCAGAAATTGCATCGGAATTAAATAGAAACGGTACAATGCCGATTTAAGTACAAGAAAACTGACTCTTCCTACATTCTATGGTTTGAACCATTCCTGTGACACTAGTTATAGATTCCGATTCTTCACTTCAGGTTTACTGTATCCCTTGGACGTTCTTATTGACGATGAAACACAGAAATAGCATCGGAATTAAATAGAAATGGCACAATGCCGACTTAAGTACAAGAAGCCTGACTCTTCTTACTGTCTATGTTTTAAACCATTCCTGTGACACTAGTTATGGATTCCGATGCTTCACTTCAGGTTTACTGTATCCCTCTGACCTTCTTTATGACGATGAAACACAGAAATTGCATCGGAATTAAGTACAAAAGGCACAATGCCGTCTTAAGTACAAGAAGACTGACTCTTCTTACTCACTGTTTTGGACCATTCCTGTGACACTAGTTATAGATTCCGATGCTTCACTTCAGGTTTACTGTATCCCTCTGCCCTTCTTATTGACGATGAAACAGAGAAATTGGATCGGAATTAAATACAAAAGGCACAATGCCGACTTAAGTACAAGAAGACTGACTCTTCTTACTGTCTATGTTTTGAACCATTCCTGTGACACCAGTTATGGATTCCGATGCTTCACTTCAGGTTTACTGTGTCCCTTGGACCTTCTTATTGGCGATGAAATACAGATATTGCATCGGAATTAAGTACAAAAGGCACAATGCCGACTTAAGTACAAGAAGACTGACTCTTCTAACTGCCTATGGTTTGAACCATTCCTGTGACACTAGTTACAGATTCCGATGCTTCACTTTAGGTTTACTGTATCCCTTGGACCTTCTTATTGACGAAGAACACAGAAATTGCATCAGAATTAAATAGAAAAGGCACAATGCCGACTTAAGTACAAGAAGCCTGACTCTTCCTACTGACTATGTTTTGAACCATTCCAGTGACACTAAGTATAGATTCCGATGCTTCACTTCAGGTTCACTGTATCCCTCTGACCTTCTTTTTGACGATGAAACACAGAAATTACATCGGAATTAAATACAAAAGACACAATGCCGACTTAAGTACAAGAAGACTGACTCTTCTTACTGTCTGTGTTTTGAACCATTCCAGTGACACTAGTTATAGATTCCGATGCTTCACTTCAGGTTTACTGTGTCCCTTGGACCTTCTTATTGACGATAAAACACCGAAATTGCATAGGAATTAAATAGAAAAGGCACAATGCCGACTTAAGTACAAGAAGACTGACACTTATTACTGTCTATGTTTTGAACCATTCCAGTGACGCTAGTTACAGATTCCGATGCTTCACTTCAGGGTTACTGTATCCCTCTGCCTTCTTTATGACGATGAAACACAGATATTGCATCGGAATTAAATACAAAAGGCACAATGCCGACTTATATAAAAGAAGACTGACTCTTCCTACTGTCTATATTTAGGACCATTCCTGTGACACTATTTATAGATTCCGATGCTTCTCCTCAGGTTCACTGTATCCCTCAGAACTTCTTATTGAAGATGAAACACAGAAATTGGATCGGAATTAAATACAAAAGGCACAATGCCGACTTAAGTACAAGAAGACTGACTCTTCTTACTGTCTATGTTTTGAACCAATCCTGTGACACTAGTTATAGATTCCGATGCTTCATTTCAGGTTTACTGTATCCCTTGGATCTTCTTATTGACGATGGAACACAGATGGTGCATCGGAAATGAATACAAAAGGCACAATGCCGACTTAAGTACAAGAAGACTGACTCTTCTTACTGACTGTTTGAACCATTCCTGTGACACTAGTTGTAGATTCCGATGCTTCACTTCAGGTTTACTGTATCCCTCTGACCTTCTTATTGACGATGAAACACAGAAATTGGATCGGAATTAAATACAAAAGGCACAATGCCGACTTAAGTACAAGAAGACTGACTCCTCTTACTGTCTATGTTTTGAACCAATCCTGTGACACTAGTTATTGATTCCGATGCTTCACTTCAGGTTTACTGTATCCCTTAGACCTTCTTATTGACGATGAAAAACAGAAATTGCATCGGAATTAAATACAAAAGGCACAATGCCGACTTAAGTACAAGAAAACTGACCCTTCTTACTGTCTATGTTTGAACCATTCCTGTGACACTAGTTATAGATTCCGATGCTTCACTTCAGGTTTACTGTATCCCTCTGACCTTCGTATTGACTATGAAAGACAGAAATTGCATCGGAATTAAATAGGAAAGGCACAATGCCGACTTAAGTACAAGAAGACTGTCTCGTCCTACTGTCTACGTTTTGAACCATTCCTGTGACACTAGTTATAGATTCCGATAATTCACTTCAGGTGTACTGTATCCCTCTGACCTTATTTTTGACGATGAAACACAGAAATTGCATCGGAATTAAATTGAAAAGGCACAATGCCGACTTAAGTACATGTAGAGTGCATCTACCTACTGTCTATGTTTGAACCATTCCTGTGACACTAGTTATAGATTCCGATGATTCACTTCAGGTGTACTGTATCCCTCTGACCTTATTTTTGACGATGAAACACAGAAATTGCATCGGAATTAAATAGAAAAGTCACAATGCCGACTTAAGTACAAGAAGACTGACTCGTCCTACTGTCTATGCTTTGAACCATTCCTGTGACACTAGTTATAGATTCCGATGCTTCACTTTAGGTTTACTGTATCCCTCTGACCCTATTTTTGACGATTAAACACAGAAATTGCATCGGAATTAAATACAAAAGGCACGATGCCGACTTAAGTACAAGAAGACTGACTCTTCTTACTGTCTATGTTTTGAACCATTCCTGTGACACTAGTTATACATTCCCATGCTTCACTTCAGGTTAACTGTATCCCTTGGACCTTCTTATTGACGTTGAAACACAGAAAATGCATTGGAATTAAATACAAAATGCACGATGCAGACTTAAGTACAAGAAGACTGACTCTTCTTACTGACTGTTTTTAACCATTCCTGTGACACTAGTTATAGATTCCGATGCTTCACTTCAGGTTTACTGAATCCCTCCGACCTACTTATTCACGATGAAACACAGAAATTGCATTGGAATTAAATAAAAAAGCACATTGCCAACATAAGTACAAGAAGACTAACTCCTCTTGCTGACTACGTTTTCAACCATTCCTGTGACACTAGTTATAGATTCCGATGCTTCACTTCAGATTTACTGTATCCCTTGGACCTTCGTATTGACGATGAAACACAGAAATTGCATCGGAATTAAATACAAAAGGCACAATGCCGACTTAAGTACAAGAAGACTGACTCTTCTTACTGACTATGTTTTGAACCATTCCTGTGACACTAGTTATAGATTCCGATGCTTCACTTCAGGCTTACTCTATCCCTAGGACCTTCTTATTGACGATGAAACACAGAAATTGCATCGGAACTAAATACAAAAGGCACAATGCCGACTTAAGTACAAGAAGCCTGACTCCTCCTACTGTCTATGTTTTGAACGATTCCTGTGACATTAGTTATAGATTCCGATGCTTCACTTCAGGTTTACTGTATCCATTGGACCTTCTTATTGGCGACGAAATACAGAAATTGCATCGGAAATAAAAAAAAAGGCACGATGCCGACTTAAGTACAAGAAGACTGACTCTTCTTACTGTCTATGTTTTGAACCATTCCTGTGACACTAGTTATAGATTCCGAAGCTTTACTTCAGGTTTACCTTATCCCTTGCACCTTCTTATTGCAGATGAAACACAGATAATGCATCTGAATTAAATACAAAAGGCACAATGCCGACTTAAGTACAAGAAGACTGACCCTTCTTACTGACTTTGTTTAGAACCATTCCTGTGACACTAGTTATAGATTCCGATGCTTCACTTCAGGTTTACTGTATCCCTTGGACCTTCGTATTGACGATGAAACACAGAAATTGCATCGGAACTATATACAAAAAACACAATGCCGACTTAAGTACAAGAAGACTGACACTTCCTACTGTCTATGTTTTGAACGATTCCTGTGACGTTAGTTATAGGTTCCGATGCTTCACTTCAGGTTTACTGTATCCCTTGGACCTTCTTATTGACGATGAAACACAGAACATGCATCGGAATTAAATACAAAAGGCACAATGCCGACTTATTACATGAAGATTGACTCTTCTTACTGACTGTTTTGAACCATTCCTGTGACACTAGTTATAGATTCCGATGCTTCACTTCAGGTTTACTGTAACCCTCTGACCTTCTTATTGACGATGAAACACAGAAATTGGATCGAAATTAAATAGAAAAGGCACAATGCCGACTTAAGTACAAGAGGACTGACTCTTCTTACTGTCTATGTTTTGAACCATTCCTGTGACACTAGTTATAGATTCCGAAGCTTTACTTCAGGTTTACTGTATCCCTTGCACCTTCTTATTGACGATGAAACACAGATATTGCATCTGAATTAAATAGAAAAGGCACAATGCCGACTTAAGTACAAGAATACTGATTTTTCTTACTGACTATGTTTGAACCATTCCTGTGACACTAGTAATATATTCCGATGCTTCACATCAGGTTTACTGTATCCATCTGACCTTATTATTGACGACGAAACACAGAAATTGCATCGGAATTAAATAGAAAAGGCACAATGCCGACTTACGTACAAGAAGACTGACTCTTCTTACTGTCTATGTTTTGAACCATTCCTGTGACACTAGTTATAGATTCCGATGCTTCACTTCAGGTTTACTGTATCCCTTGGACCTTCTTATTGACGATGATACACCGAAATTGCATCGGAATTTAATAGAAAAGGCACAATGCCGACTTAAGTACATGAAGACTGACGCTTCTTACTGTCTATGTTTTGAACCATTCCTGTGACGCTAGTTACAGATTCAGATGCTTCACTTCAGGGTTACTGTATCCCTCTAACATTAATATTGACGATAAAACTCAGAAATTGCATCGGAATTAAATAGAAATGGCACAATGCCGATTTAAGTACAAGAAGACTGACTCTTCCTACTTTCTATGGTTTGAACCATTCCTGTGACACTAGTTATTGATTCAGATTCTTCAATTCAGGTTTACTGTATCCCTTGGACGTTCTTATTGACGATGAAACAAAGAAATTGCATCGGAATTAAATAGAAAAGGCACAATGCCGAATTAAGTACAAGAAGAGTGACTCTTCTTACTGACTATGTTTTGAACCATTCTTGTGACGCTAGTTACAGATTCCGATGCTTCACTTCAGGTTTACTGTATCCCCTGGACCATCTTATTGACGATGAAACACAAATATTGCATCGTAATTAAACACAAAAGGCACAATGCCGACTTAAGTACACGAAGACTGACTCTTCCTACTGTCTATGTTTTGGACCATACCTGTGACACTAGTTATAGATTCCGATGCTTCACTTCAGGTTTACTGTATCCCTCTGACCTTCTTTATGACGATGAAACACAGAAATTGCATCGGAATTAAATACAAAAGGCACAATGCCGACTTAAGTAAAAGAAGTCTGACTCTTCCTACTGTCTATGTTTTGATCCATTCCTGTGACACTATTTATAGATTCCGATGCTTCTCCTCAGGTTCACTGTATCCCTCTGACCTTCTTATTGAAGATGAAACACAGAAATAGCATCGGAATTAAATAGAAATGGCACAATGCCGACTTAAGTACAAGAAGCCTGACTCTTCTTACTGTCTATGTTTTGAACCATTCCTGTGACACTAGTTATGGATTCCGATGCTTCACTTCAGGTTTACTGTATCCCTCTGACCTTCTTTATGACGACGAAACACAGAAATTGCATCGGAATTAAGTACAAAAGGCACAATGCCGTCTTAAGTACAAGAAGACTGACTCTTCTTACTCACTGTTTTGGACCATTCCTGTGACACTAGTTATAGATTCCGATGCTTCACTTCAGGTTTACTGTATCCCTCTGACCTTCTTATTGACGATGAAACAGAGAAATTGGATCGGAATTAAATACAAAAGGCACAATGCCGACTTAAGTACAAGAAGACTGACTCCTCTTACTGTCTATGTTTTGGACCATTCCTGTGACACCAGTTATGGATTCCGATGCTTCACTTCAGGTTTACTGTGTCCCTTGGACCTTCTTATTGGCGATGAAATACAGATATTGCATCGGAATTAAGTACAAAAGGCACAATGCCGACTTAAGTACAAGAAGACTGACTCTTCTAACTGCCTATGGTTTGAACCATTCCTGTGACACTAGTTACAGATTCCGATGCTTCACTTCAGGTTTTCTGTATCCCTCTGACCTTCTTTATGACGATGAAACACAGATATTGCATCGGAATTAAAAACAAAAGGCACAATGCCGACTTATATAAAAGAAGACTGACTCTTCCTACTGTCTATGTTTAGAACCATTCCTGTGACACTATTTATAGATTCCGATGCTTCTCCTCAGGTTCACTGTATCCCTCTGAACTTCTTATTGAAGATGAAACACAGAAATAGCATCGCAATTAAATAGAAATGGCCCAATGCCGTCTTAAGTACAAGCAGACTGACTCTTCTTAGCGTTTATGTTTAGAACCATTCCTGTGACGCTAGTTACAGATTCCGATGCTTCACTTCAGGTTTACTGTATCCCTTGGACCTTCTTATTGACGATGAAACACAGAAATTGCATCGGAATTAAGTACAAAAGGCACAATGCCGACTTAGGTACAAGAACACAGACTCTACTTGCTGACTATGTTTTAAACCATTCCTGTGACACTAGTTAGAGATTCCGATGCTTCACTTCAGGTTTACTGTATCCCTCTGACCTTCTTATTGACGATGAAACACACTACTTGCATCGGAATTAAATTGAAAATGGTACAATGCCGACTTAAGTTCAAAATGACTGACTCTTCTTACTGTCTATGTTTTGAACCATCCCTGTGACACTAGTTATAGATTCCGATGTTCCATTTCAGGTTTACTGTATCCCTTGGACCTTCTAATTGACGATGAGACACAGAAATTGCATCGGAATTAAAAACAAAAGGCACAATGCCGACTTAAGTACAAGCAGACTGAATCTTCTTACTGACTATGTTTGAACCATTCCCTTGACACTAGTTATAGATTCCGATGGTTCACTTCAGGTTTACTGTATCCCTCTGACCTTCTTATTGACGATGAAACACACTAATTGCTTGGGAATTAAATACGAAAGGCACAATGCCGACTTAAGTACAAGAAGGCTGAGTCTTCCTACTGTCTATGTTTTGAACCATTCCTGTGACACTAGTTATAGATTACGATTATTCGCTTCAGGTTTACTCTATCCCCCTGACATTCGTTTTGACGATGAAACACAGAAATTGCATCGGAATTAAATAGAAAACGCACAATGCGGACATAAGTACAAGAAGACTAACTCTTCTTACTGTCTATGTTTCAACCATTCCTGTGACACTAGTAATAGATTCCGATGCCTCACATCACGTTTACTACATCCCTTGGACCCTCTTATTGACGATGAAACACAGAAATTGCATCGGAATTATACGAAAGGCACAAAGCCGACTTAAGTACAAGAAGCCTGACTCTTCTTACTCACTGTTTGGACCATTCCTGTGACACTAGTTATAGATTCCCATGCTTCGCTTCAGGTTTACTGTATCCCTCTGACCTTCTTATTGACGATGAAACACAGAAATTGCATCGGAATTAAATACAAAAGGCACAATGCCGACTTAAGTACAAGAAGACTGACTCTTCTCATTGTCTATGTTTTGAACCATTAATGTGACACTAGTTATGGATTCCGATGCTTCACTTCAGGTTTACTGTATCCCTTGGACCTTCTTATTGGCGATGAAATACAGATATTGCATCGGAATTAAGTACAAAAGGCACAATGCCGACTTAAGTACAAGAAGACTGACCCTTCTTACTATCTATGTTTGAACCATTCCTTTGACACTAGTTATAGATTCCGATGCTTCACGTCAGGTTTACTGTATCCCTCTGACCTTCTTATTGACGATGAAACACAGAAATTGCATCCGAAGTAAATAGAAAAGGCACATTGCCGACTGAAGTACTAGAAGACTGACTCTTCTTACTGCCTATGGTTTGAACCATTCCTGTGACACTAGTTATAGATTTCGATGCTTCACTTTAGGTTTACTGTATCCCTATGACCTTCTTATTGACGAAGAACACAGATATTGCATTGGAATTAAATAGAAAAATCACAATGCCGACTTTAGTACAAGAAGCCTGACTCTTCCTACTGTCTATGTTTTGAACCATTCCAGTGACACTAGGTATAGATTCCGATGCTTCACTTCAGGTTCACTGTATCGCTCTGACCTTCTTTTTGACGATGGAACACAGAAATTACATCGAAATTAAATACAAAAGGCACAATGCCGACTTAACTACAAGAAGACTGACTCTTCTTACTGTCTATGCTTTGAACCATTCCTGTGACACTAGTTATAGATACTGATGCTTCACTTGAGGTTTACTGTATCCCTTGGACCTTCTTATTGACGAAGAAACACAGAAATTCCATCGGAATTAAATACAAAATGCACAATGCCGACTTAAGTACAAGAAGACTGACTCTTCGTCCTGACTGTTTTGAACCATTCCTGTGACACTAGTTATAGATTCCGATGCTTCACTTCAGGTCTACTGTATCCCTCTCACCTTCTTATTGACGATGAAACACAGAAAATGCATCGGAATTAAATACAAAACTCACAATGCCAACATAAGTACAAGAAGACTGACTCTTCTTACTGACTATGTTTTGAACCATTCCTGTGACACTACTTATAGATTCCGATGCTTCACTTCAGGTTTACTGTATCCCTTGGACCTTCGTATTGACGATGAAACACAGAAATTGCATCGGAATTAAATACAAAAGGCACAATGCCGACTTAAGTAAAAGATTACTGACTCTTCCTACTGTCTATGTTTTGAACCATTCCTGTGACACTATTTATAGATTCCGATGCTTCACTTCAGGTTTACTGTATCCCTCTGACCTTCTTATTGACGATGAAACACACTAATTGCTTAGGAATTAAATACAAAAGGCACAATGCCGACTTAAGTACAAGAAGGCTGACTCTTCCTACTGTCTATGTTTTGAACGATTCCTGTGACACTAGTTATGGTTTCCGATGCTTCTCTTCAGGTTTACTGTATCCCTTGGACCTTCTTATTGGCGATGAAATACAGATATTGCATTTGAATTAAATAGAAAAGGCACATTGCCGACTTAAGTACAAGAAGACTAACTCTTCTTACTGTCTATGTTTTGAACCATTCCTGTGACACTAGTTATAGATTCCGATGCCTCACATCACGTTTACTATATCCCTTGGACCTTCTTATTGACGATGAAACACAGAAATTGCATCGGAATTAAATACAAAAGGCACAATGCCGACTTAAGTACAAGAAGACTGACTCTTCTTACTCACTGTTTTGGACCATTCCTGTGACACTAGGTATAGATTCCCATGCTTCACTTCAGGTTTACTGTATCCCTCTGACCTTCTTATTGACGATGAAACACAGAAATTGCATCGGAATTAAATACAAAAGGCACAATGCCGACTTAAGTACAAGAAGACTGTTTCTTCTTACTGTCTATGTTTTGAACCATTCCTGTGACACTAGTTATGGATTCCGATGCTGCACTTCAGGTTTACTGTATCCCTTGGACCTTCTTATTGGCGATGAAATACAGATACTGCATCGGAACTAAATACAAAAGGCACAATGCCGACTTAAGTACAAGAAGACTGACTCTTAGTACTGTCTATGTTTGTACGATTCCTGTGACATTATTTATAGATTCCGATGCTTCACTTCAGGTTTGCCATATCCTTTGGACCTTCATATTGGCGACGAAATACAGAAATTGCATTGGAATTAAATAGAAAAGGCACATTGCCGACATAAGTACAAGAAGACTGACTCTTCTTACTGTGTATGTTTTGAACTATTCCTGTGACACTAGTTATAGATTCCGATGCTTCACTTCAGGTTTACTGTATCCCCTGGACCTTCTTTTTGACGATGAAACACAGAAAATGCATGGGAATTAAATACAAAAGGCACAATGCCGACTTAAGTACAAGAAGATTGACTATCTTAATGACTGTTTTGAACCATTCCTGTGACACTAGTTATAGATTCCGATGCTTCACTTCAGATTTACTGTATCCCTCTGACCTTCTTATTGACGATGAAGCAGAGAAATTGCATCGGAATTAAATACAAAAGGCACAATGCCGACTTAAGTACAAGAAGACTGACTCTTCTTACTGTCTATGTTTTGAACCATTCCTGTGACACTAGTTATAGATTCCGATGCTTCACTCCAGGTTTACTCTATCCCTTGGACCTTCTTATTGACGATGAAACACAGAAATTGCATCGGAATTAAGTACAAAAGGCACAATGCCGACTTAGGTACAAGAACACAGACTCTTCTTGCTGACTATGTTTTAAACCATTCCTGTGACACTAGTTAGAGATTCCGATGCTTCACTTCAGGTTTACTGTATCCCTCTGACCTTCTTATTGACGATGAAACACACTACTTGCATCGGAATTAAATTGAAAATGGTACAATGCCGACTTAAGTTCAAAATGACTGACTCTTCTTACTGTCTATGTTTTGAACCATCCCTGTGACACTAGTTATAGATTCCGATGTTCCATTTCAGGTTTACTGTATCCCTTGGACCTTCTAACTGACGATGAGACACAGAAATTGCATCGGAATTAAAAACAAAAGGCACAATGCCGACATAAGTACAAGCAGACTGATTCTTCTTACTGACTATGTTTGAACCATTCCCTTGACACTAGTTATAGATTCCGATGGTTCACTTCAGGTTTACTGTATCCCTCTGACCTTCTTATTGACGATGAAACACACTAATTGCTTGGGAATTAAATACGAAAGGCACAATGCCGACTTAAGTACAAGAAGGCTGAGTCTTCCTACTGTCTATGTTTTGAACCATTCCTGTGACACTAGTTATAGATTACGATTATTCGCTTCAGGTTTACTCTATCCCCCTGACATTCGTTTTGACGATGAAACACAGAAATTGCATCGGAATTAAATAGAAAAGGCACAATGCGGACATAAGTACAAGAAGACTAACTCTTCTTACTGTCTATGTTTCAACCATTCCTGTGACACTAGTAATAGATTCCGATGCCTCACATCACGTTTACTACATCCCTTGGACCCTCTTATTGACGATGAAACACAGAAATTGCATCGGAATTATACAAAAGGCACAAAGCCGACTTAAGTACAAGAAGCCTGACTCTTCTTACTCACTGTTTGGACCATTCCTGTGACACTAGCTATAGATTCCCATGCTTCACTTCAGGTTTACTGTATCCCTCTGACCTTCTTATTGACGATGAAACACAGAAATTGCATCGGAATTAAATACAAAAGGCACAATGCCGACTTAAGTACAAGAAGACTGACTCTTCTCATTGTCTATGTTTTGAACCATTAATGTGACACTAGTTATGGATTCCGATGCTTCACTTCAGGTTTACTGTATCCCTTGGACCTTCTTATTGGCGATGAAATACAGATATTGCATCGGAATTAAGTACAAAAGGCACAATGCCGACTTAAGTACAAGAAGACTGACCCTTCTTACTATCTATGTTTGAACCATTCCTTTGACACTAGTTATAGATTCCGATGCTTCACGTCAGGTTTACTGTATCCCTCTGACCTTCTTATTGACGATGAAACACAGAAATTGCATCCGAATTAAATAGAAAAGGCACATTGCCGACTGAAGTACTAGAAGACTGACTCTTCTTACTGCCTATGGTTTGAACCATTCCTGTGACACTAGTTATAGATTTCGATGCTTCACTTTAGGTTTACTGTATCCCTATGACCTTCTTATTGACGAAGAACACAGATATTGCATTGGAATTAAATAGAAAAATCACAATGCCGACTTTAGTACAAAAAGCCTGACTCTTCCTACTGTCTATGTTTTGAACCATTCCAGTGACACTAGGTATAGATTCCGATGCTTCACTTCAGGTTCACTGTATCGCTCTGACCTTCTTTTTGACGATGGAACACAGAAATTACATCGAAATTAAATACAAAAGGCACAATGCCGACTTAAGTACAAGAAGACTGACTCTTCTTACTGTCTATGCTTTGAACCATTCCTGTGACACTAGTTATAGATACTGATGCTTCACTTGAGGTTTACTGTATCCCTTGGACCTTCTTATTGACGAAGAAACACAGAAATTCCATCGGAATTAAATACAAAATGCACAATGCCGACTTAAGTACAAGAAGACTGACTCTTCGTCCTGACTGTTTTGAACCATTCCTGTGACACTAGTTATAGATTCCGATGCTTCACTTCAGGTCTACTGTATCCCTCTCACCTTCTTATTGACGATGAAACACAGAAAATGCATCGGAATTAAATACAAAAGGCACAATGCCAACATAAGTACAAGAAGACTGACTCTTCTTACTGACTATGTTTTGAACCATTCCTGTGACACTACTTATAGATTCCGATGCTTCACTTCAGGTTTACTGTATCCCTTGGACCTTCGTATTGACGATGAAACACAGAAATTGCATCGGAATTAAATACAAAAGGCACAATGCGAACTTAAGTAAAAGATTACTGACTCTTCCTACTG